>NC_092387.1:5378173-5460673 GCF_030028105.1 Mobula birostris | reverse complement strand
GCCTGTCGTGGTTAGTTTCTCTTCGCTCTTGTTCTGTGGTCCCTCGTGGCTTGTTACTTTGTGGTCTAGTATTAAAATTATCACTCACGCTGAGTTGGCTCTGCTGCTTTGATCTTGGGTCATTTCCTGACCTACAAGTGTGGAAAGACTGAAGGCCTCCCACCTCCCTGTCCCCTCCCTTCTCCTGGGGCGTTTCCCGGCATTGATGTAGACCAGCCGGGGGTCAGTGGCATAAAACAGCTTGGCAACCTTTTGGGAAGGGTTCGCCCATAAGACACGGAGCAGAATTAGGCCATTTGGCCCGTCGAGTCTGCTCAGCCATTCCATCGGGCTGATTTATTATCCCTCTCAACCCCATTCTCCTACCTTCTCCCCGTAATCTCTGACGCGCTTACTAACCAAGAATGAGATCCTCACGCCCAGCTCCAGGGTGATACTGGAGAAACAGTAAAGGACGAAAGGTCTCCTACGGGGTTTGGGGCAGACGTGGACTGGTCGGGAAATGGGCAGGCACCCGGACGCCAGCTGATCCCCCAGAGAAGGCGAGTGGGGTAAGGGGCGGGCCGTCAATTGGACCGGCTCCCGGCACAGAAGCTAGCGGGGTGACCGGTGTGCATCTCTGTCTCCAGCCTCGCCTTGGCGGGCGGGCAGGCTTACAGCAGGCGGGCAGGCGGGCAGCGCCGGAGCCGCGACACGGGCGTGTGGGCTGAGCTCTGCCGGAGAGGGTATTCGTGTGGGATTCCCCACGCCCACCCCCTGCCACGGACGGGCAGAGGGGAACAGCGTTACCGCAGGAGGGTGTGAACTGGGAAAATATATATTTAAACACCCCTCCCTCCGGAGCAGAGGAGGCAAACTGCGCGGACTGAGTTGGAGCGTGTTACTCGTCCCTTTACTGCGGATCCCTCGCGTTACCCAGTGCGCGCAGGAGCGGCGAGAGACCGGTAGCTCGGCCACCGTCTGGCAATGCCACGGGCTGTGGGGATGAGCGTGAGGCGACCGCCGGCGGGGACGCGGGCACCGGGTGCCCGTGGAAGGAGCCTCTCCGTCTGAACGGAGCGGAGAACGCGCGGTGGCGGCGGCGGCGGCGGCCGAACCAGTGAGTCGCGCCGCACGGTAGAGGAAGCCTCCCGCAGTTCAGCAGTCCCGGGGAGGCAGAGGCGCCCTTTCCCCAGCCCCGCTCCCCGGCTCCGCGGTGTTATGTTGGAGTTACAGCGTCCCGAGAACGGCCGAGCAACCGGGGTAAGTGACGGTCATCTGGGAAGGTGAGGGTCCTTGTGGGGCTGTGTGTGTGTGTGAAGAAAGAGAGCAGGTCTGTGGGTGTGTATATCTGTACGAGTGTGTGTATGCGAACAGAGAGCGGGTCTGTGTGTCTGTATGACTGTGTCTGTGAGGGTGTGCATGTCTGTAGGAGTGTGAGCCTGTGTGGGTGAAGATCTATGTGTGTGTGAGAGGATATGTATGAATAGTGTGAGTGTATGTGTGTGTCAGTGAGTGTATGTGTGTGTTGCAGCCTGCGTGCTCAACCCAGTTATGTAGTTGGGGAACAGACCGACAGGGAGACAGACGCAAATCAGCTTGTACTGATGGTCTAACTGTAATCTGATTCTGTGGGAAACAGAACTGCGGTGTATTGCGAGGTGTGCCCGTTGCCCGGGCCTCCTACTCTGGGTAACAGCGGGAGAAACAGAGGGCAGCCGGCGTAGGGTGCAGTCGGGGTGTCTGGACAACTTTGCCCCGGTGCGGTGGAATGACCCGGGGGAGGGGGGGGGGAGGGTGAAGCACGGCCCGGAGAGGGTGCTTGCCTCCGGAGACAAATCTCCGCCGGTCCATGCTGCACCAGTACCGAGCAAGGATGCTTCTAAACAGCCTAAGGAACCAATTTGACATTGAGTGTTGTCGGCGGGTTCGGGTCGCGGGCAGTCTGCTCGGTCGTGCGGGTTGATGTCCTGTGGTCTGTCGGCGGGGCAGAAGCCCGTCCTGTCGTGGGAAATCTCACCGGCAACACATGCCTGAGCCAGATCTATTTCTTTAAAAAACACTAGCAGTTCCCACGGCCCTCCATCACTGCGGCTCCAAGAGTGCCGAGCGCCGAGCGACGAGGCATGTTGGAAGGTTGGGCCGGCTGCGGCGGGGTATTTATCGCGGGGGAGGCGCTGGGGTATGGTGTACGCCAGGAACCGCGATACGAGGGCTAGGCGGGGAAGGGAGGGTTGATCTGGATTTGGGGTGGCAGGGGGAACTCTGCTGATGGCGGGAATTGATCCACGGAGCAGAATGTCGAACAAAAAGACTTCAAAGGACTGGAGATACCCCTCCGGTCGGGCAACGTCCGTGGGGAGAGAAACCGGGTCGGGACGGTGACCTTGTGTCAGAATACTGACTCCAGTTCTCGACCTGAAACATTCACCGGTTGCCTAAGCTGCTGGCTGACCCTGGTTCAAGATCGTTTAATATTCAATATTTAATATTCAAGATTGTTTAATGCCATTTCCAGTACACTAGTATAAAGCAGAACAAAACCATTGTTACCCCGGATCTAATACAACGCAAAAAATCCCAATAAAATAAAGTTCACAATAATGTCAAAGTTACACCGGGTACAAATACATAAGATAGCTTATACACATAGATTGTTTGTACAATCAATAACAGCTGGTACATAAGGCATTTGAAGGGAAATGAGAAAGTGGGTTCCTGGTGGAGACATTGATCAGCCTTACTGCTTGGGGAGAGTCACTGCATTTTGAGTCTGGTGGTCCTGAAATGGATGCTACGTGGTCTCCTCTCTGACAGGAGTGGGCAAACAGTCCATGTTACTCTGTGAAAGAAGGAAGAAGGTGTGAGAGGTACAAGTTGTTACCCTGACATTTGGGTATATGTCCACTATCTCTGTCTCATCCCCCCCCCACCCCCTGAGAAAGGCTGGGGGTAGCGGAGCTGGCTGACCGAGCTGAGTCCTGCCTTTGTCAGCCTGGGTGGTGTGGTGTCCACTTCCTGCAAGGTTGGCACCAGGGACACTAGAGACTGGAGTCCACTGGGGACTCAGTGGTCAGGTAGCACCTGTGGGGATGGGGGGAGGGAGAATGAACAGCTGAGGTTATCAGTCAGGATCTTTCGTAGGGACTGGAACCTGTTCTCCTGCTGGTTTAGTAGCCAGGCCAACACATGACATGGCCATAAGTCACATGGCCAACACCTGGAGTGGCCATAAGTCACATGGCCAACACCTGGAGTGGCCATAAGTCACATAGCCAACACATGGCATGGCCATAAGTTACATGGCCAACACCTGGAGTGGCCATAAGTCACATGGCCAACACCTGGAGTGGACATAAGTCACATGGCCAACACCTGGAGTGGCCATAAGTCACATGGCCAACACATGGAGTGGCCATAAGTCACATGGCCAACACCTGGAGTGGCCATAAGTCACATGGCCAACACATGGCATGGCCATAAGTCACATGGCCAACACCTGGAGTAGCCATAAGTCACATGGCCAACTCATGGAGTGGCCATAAGTCACATGGCCAACACATGGCATGGCCATAAGTCACATGGCCAACACCTGGAGTAGCCATAAGTCACATGGCCAACTCATGGAGTGGCCATAAGTCACATGGCCAACACATGGCATGGCCATAAGTCACATGGCCAACACCTGGAGTAGCCATAAGTCACATGGCCAACTCATGGAGTGGCCATAAGTCACAGGAGCAGAGTTGGGCCATTTGGCCGATTGGGGCTGATTTGTTATCTCTCTCAACACCACTCTCCAGTCTTCTCCCCATAACCTTTGACACCCTTACTAATCAAGAAACCATCAACCTCCGATTTAAATATACCTAATAATTTGGCCTCCACAGCTGCCTATGGCAATGAGTTCCACAGATTCACCACCTTCAGGCTAAAGTAATTCCTCCTCATCTCTGTTCCAAAGAGCCATCCTTCTGTTCTGAGGCTGTGCCCTTTGGTCCAAGACCCATCCACTGTAGGAAACATCCTCTCCACATCCACTCTGTCCAGGCTCTTCAATATTCAATAGACTTCAGTGTAATCTTCCCTCATTCTTCTAAACTCCAGCAAGTGCAGACCCTGAGCCATCAAACACTCCTCATATGTTAACCCTTTCATTCCTGGGATCACTCTGGTGAATCTGCTCTGGATTCTCTCTAATACCAACATATCCATTCTCAGATAAGGGGCTCAGAATTGCTGACAGTACTCCATGTGGTCTGGCCAATGCCTTACAAAGTCTCAGCATTACACCCTTGCTCTTATGTTCTAGTCCTCCTTAGCTCAGCTGTGGCTGGGGGGGTTGTGGAACCATTAATGCCTGGATTCCATCGGCTCTGGAATCAGCCCCACTCCAGAATCCGGCAGCAGCACCATGGGAATTCTCTCCTGGAGGAGGCACTAAGCTGAGCTCTCTCCCTATGGGGGAGATTCAATACACCTGAGTCACCTGGTCGCCAGAGGCCACTCTGCCCATCGTTCTGCTTCCTATCTGCTGGTTGGGAATGCTGTGGGTCCTGGCAAATTTCTTCTTTTGCTCCTCATCTGGTGGACACCCCGGAACCCAAAGAGAACAGAGTCTCTCCAGGGAAGTCACGCAGAGTTGGTATTGGCACAGTCCTATCTCTCCCTCTGGTCCTATGCCATGCGAAAATGTATGAACAAATCTTCTCCCACTACAACAACTCTGAGTAAAAAGCAAACAGGTTCGTTAGTAGTTCATGTTTGTGGTATCTTACAGTGTATATACTGGCATCCCCCATAGCTAATGAAGGTTGTGGTGGTATTGGAGCGGGTCTAGAGGAGGTTCACAAGGATGATTCCAGGAATGAAAGGGTTAACATATGAAGAGTGTTTAATGGCTCTGGGCCTGTACTCACTGGAGTTTAGAAGTATGGGAGGGCGATCTCATTGAAGCCTGTTGAATGTTGAAAGCCCTAGATAGAGAGGATGTTTCCTATAGTAGGGGAATCTAGAACCAGAGGGCACAGCCTCAGAATTGAGGGATGCCCATTTAGAACAGAGATGAGAAGGAAGTAAGTGGTGAATCCGTGTATGTTAAAGCAGAGGTTGACAGATTCTGGATTACTCTGGGTGTCGAAGGTTACAGGGAGAAGGCGTGCATGTGAGGTTGAGAAGGTTAATAAACCAGCCATGATGAAATGGTAGAAAGACTCAATGTGCCAGATGGCCTAATCCTGCTCCTTAGTCTTATGATCCAATGACCAAACTTCTCGAGTTATAGTAGAACCTGTGTGTTTCTGAGGTTCAACGTAATATCCTTGCTTCTGAACTTTCAGCCTATCTCTTCAATACCAAAGGTCATGTATATTTTAATTTCGTAGCTTGTGTTTGTGAGATCTTACTGTGCACAATTGTCACCCCCCCCCCACATCCAACATCACCAACTACACCAAGACTGACTCCATTGACTCTAAAATGCTTTAAAGTGTCCTGAAGTTGCCTTTATTTTCCAAAACTGAGCCATTACCCTCTCTCCAGTCATAATTCTCCAAGGGCCAGCCCTGAAGCTCATGCATGGCCTGTCCAGTGCTGTATTGTTCTGTGCTTAGTAGAGGGAGAGGCAATGAGAAGGAGAGGTGTCCGGGTGCAGGGAACTGGGGCAGAGTTTTCACAACAGTGACAGCAGCACAGTGTAGTGGTTAGTGCGATGCGATTACAGCTCGGGGCATCGGAGCTCAGAGTTCAGTCCTGGTGTCCGCTATAAGGAGCCTGTATGTCCTCCCCATGGAATGTAGAGTTTCCTCTGGGGGCTCCGGCTTTCACCCACAGTCCAAAGATGCACCGGTTACAGTAGTAGGTTCATTGGTCATTGTAAATTGTCTGGTGATTAAGCTAGGGTTAAATTGGGGGTGGTTGGGCCTAAAGGGTCTATTCCAAGCTGTACCTAAGTAAAATCTAAATTAAAAGAAAGTTAAATTCAGAGTAAATTTATCATCAAAGTACATATGCTGTATGTCACCGTATACAACCCAAGATTCGTTTTCTTGCGGGCATACACAGTAAATCCAAGAACGGTAATAGAATCAATGAAAGACCAACAGGATGGACAAGCAGCCGCTGTGTAAAAGACAACAAACGGAGCAGATACCAAACAACAATAATAAATAAATAAATATTAAGAACATCAGATGAAGAGTCCTTGAAAGTGATTCCGTAGATTGTGGGAACAGTTCAGTGACGGGGTGAGTGAAATTATCCTCTCTGGTTCAGGAGCCTGATGGTTGAGGGGTAATTACTGTTCCTGAACCTGGAGGTGTGGGTCCTGAGACTCCTGTACCACCTTCCCAATGGCAGCAGCGAGGAGAGAGCACGATATGGGTGGTGATGGTGCGTGCTGCTTTCCTGAGACAGTGCTCTTGTGGTTCTACCACTTGCCTGCCTGAGCTCTGTCTGGGGCGGGGTGTGGCGTGGCTGAATCCACTGACACGATTGGACGTGAAGGGGCTGTTCCCACGTGGGTGGGAGTAGGTCATGTGTGTAGGTGAACAGGTACAGGTACAAACAGTGGAACTGTCAGCCGGCCCAGTTGTCCACAAGGCGTTCAACATGAGAATCAGGTTTAATTTGTCATGAAATTTGATGTTTTGCAGCAGCATTATGTTGCAATAGTGAATAAAAAATGTATAACTTACACTAAGAAATACATAGTTACGTAGTGCAAAAAGGAAGCAAATGAAGTCGTGAGGTCATGTTCATTGTCCATTCATAAACTTGATGGCAGAGAGGAGGAAACTATTCTGAAAATGTTGAGTGTGTGCCTTCAGGCTTCTGTACCTCCTCCTTGATGGTAGCAATGAGAAGAGAGCATGTCCGGGCTGATGGGGGTCCTTAACGATAGATGTTGCCTTTTTGAGGCATCGCCTTTTGAAGGCGTCCCCGATGTTGGGGTGGCTAGTACCCATGATGGACCTGGCAAAGTTTACAACTTTCTGCAGCTTTTTCCGATCCTGTGCAGACACCCCTCCATTCAATAGTGTTTGTAAGAAGTTCCCTCTGTGAATGTGGTCTCTGAAAGACAAGTGCAGTAATTTGCTATCGTCATCCAATACAGAAACAAGCCTTTCAGCCCAATTAATTCATAACAACCAAGACCCCTATCTAAGAAGGGAAAATCCACAGATGCTGGAAATCCAACCAACACACAGAGAATGCTGGAGGAACTCAGCAGGCCAGGCAGCATCGATGGGAAGACAATACAGTCGCTGTTTCAGGTCGAGATCTTTCAGCAGGACTGGAGAAAAGAAGTTGAGCAGTCGAGTTGCATTTGGCCCATCCCCCTCTAAACCTTTTCATCCATGTGCCTGTCAAGTGCTTTTTAGAGGTTAAATAGTGCACACACTCAGTGGCCACTTCATTAGGTACACCTGTACACCTGCTCGTTAATGCTAGTATCTAATCAGACAACTCAATGCATAAAAGCATGCAGACATGGTCAAGAGGTCCTGTTGTTCAGATCAAACATCAGAATGGGGAAGAAA
This sequence comes from Mobula birostris, assembly GCF_030028105.1. NCBI lineage: Eukaryota > Metazoa > Chordata > Chondrichthyes > Myliobatiformes > Myliobatidae > Mobula > Mobula birostris. The sequence continues at coordinate 5,453,153 of NC_092387.1, read as the reverse complement.
TGTGATCTAAGTGACTTTGACCCTGGAATGATTGTTGGTGCCAGATGGGGTGGTTTGAGTATCTCAGAAACAGCTGATCTCCTGGGATTTTCACACACAGCAATCTCTTGAGTTTACAGAGAATGGTGTTGTTTTGTGGATATTGCACCACTGCACATCTCCTAATGAATGTAAATCTATATATGGGTAATAAAGTTGATCTTTGATCCTTGAATAAAGAGCTCAAAGATACTGACGTCAGAATTAGTGAGAAATGAAAGGACTGAATGATGACACACACTCAGTGGCCACTTTATTAGGTACACCTGTTCATCTGCTCATTAATGCAAATATCTAATCAGCCAATCATGTGGCAGCAATTAAATGTATAAACATATGCAGACATGATTTAATAAGTACAGAAGGCACCTAATAATGTGGCTACTGAGTGTAGAACACTACAGCACATCACAAGTCCTTCAGCCCATGATGCTCTGCCAACCTTTTAACCTACTCCAAGATCAGTCTGACCCTTCCCCCCCCCCACAGAGTCCTCCATTTTTCTGTCATCTACATGCCTATCTACGAGTTTGTTAAATGCCCCCAATGTGCCTGCCTCTACCATCACTACCAACACCAGGACGTTCACACACCCACCAGTATCTGTGAAAAAACTTACCTCTTAACCCTGTATTTTCCTCCATTCGCTGTAAAATTATGCCCCTGGAAGGAGATTCCGGAAGAGAGCATCTGTCGGATGATGCTGAGGATGTTCTACGAGTCTGTGGTGGCCAGTGCAATCATGTTTGCTGTTGTGTGCTGGGGCAGCAGGCTGAGGGTAGCAGACACCAACAGAATCAACAAACTCATTCGTAAGGCCAGTGATGTTGTGGGGATGGAACTGGACTCTCTGACAGTGGTGTCTGAAAAGAGGATGCTGTCCAAGTTGTATGCCATCTTGGATAATGTCTCCCATCCACTACATAATGTACTGAGTGGGCACAGGAGTACATTCAGCCAGAGACTCATTCCACCGAGATGCAACACAGAGCGTCATAGGAAGTCATTCCTGCCTGTAGCCATCAAACTTTACAACTCCTCCCTTGGAGGATCAGGCACCCTGAGCCAATAGGCTGGTCCTGGACTTATTTCATAATTTACATATTACTATTTAACTATTTATGGTTCTATTACTATTTATTATTTATGGTGCAACTGTAACGCAAACCATTTTCCCTCGGGATCAATAAAGTATGACTAGGACTATGACTATGACTATTGGGTGGATCTGGGGTGGATGAGCCTGATGAACAGCTGAGGCTTTATAAGCCATTGGTCAGACCGCACTCAGAGTACCGTGAGCAGTTTTGGGCCCCTTATCTAAGAAAAGATGTGCTGGCATTGGAGAGGGTTCAGAGGAGGTTCATGAGAATGATCCCAGGAATAAAAGGGTTAATGTGTGAAGAGCGTTTGATGGCTCTGGGCCTGTACTGACTGGAGTTCAGAGGAATGAGGGGGATGTCATTGAAGCTGATCGAATATTGTAGGACTTAAACAGAGGATGTGGAGAGGATGTGTGCTCTAGTGGGTGAGGCTAGGACCTGAGGGAACAGAGATGAGGAGGAATTTCTTTAGCCAGAGAGTAGTGTAACTGTTACTAGTTCCAAGTACAATCAAGGTCCAATGTTTTATTTAGACTGATCTCCCTCTTCCTGCAAAGAATGCACAGATCAATAACCCGATTTTTTTAAAGCATGTTTGGGAAAGGCTTGGAAGTTGTTCTGCCCGGATCAGAATGCCTATTTATATCACTCCCCATTCCCATTCTGAGATGACCTCCTTTTCTGCCACAATGAGGCCACTTCAGGTTGGAGGAGCAACACTTCTTATTTTGTTTGGGTTCAAGCTAATGGCATGAACGTTGATCTCTGGAACCTCTGGAAATTTTACCCCTTCTCCTCTTCCTCAATTCTCCAATCAGTCTCCTTTCTTATTTCTTCTCCATACCTGCCTTTCACCTCCCTCAGGGTCCCTTCCTCCATCCCTTTCTCCCATGGTCCACTCTCCTCCCCCATCAGATTCCTCTTTCAGCCATTTACCTCTTCTGCCTATCACTTCCTATCTTCTCACTTCAAGCTCCCCTTCACCCACCCACCAACCTTTCCCCTCCCTCATCTTCTTCATCTGGCTTCTTCGCCCTTCCTTTCCAGTGCTGATGAAGGGTCTCGGCCCAAAACGCTGTTTCCCTTGGTGCTTGCTAACCTGCCATGTTCCTCCAGCATCCGCGTGTGAGAGTTGCTGTGCAGAATCTCCTGCGTTTATAATAACCTTGATATCTTTGGCAGCCAGGAAGACTGGTAGGCAGTCCAGGTCTTGTATCTCATCTGAACTTCCATTCCTGCCACACCCAGAGCACCAGACAGGGCTGGAGACTCCCAGCCGAATTTCTGGAATGGGACCTGGGCCCACTGGAGGCCCTGACCCAGAATAATGAAGGAACACTTCATGATCTCATCAGAAATGACAAGAATCTCCCTTCTCCTATCTGAGAATGATTATCAGTCAACTGGAAAATAGTGGACCTGGCAACCCTTTGGAATGCTGTCTGTGTAATGGAATATGCTCTGGTGCTATGTATCTCCCCGCTTACATCCTTTCATATGAAGTGCATAAAAATAGAACAACAATAAATATTCCACTTTGCAGGAATTTGAAGGTATTGCCTGTTAAATTCTCTGACAGTGCAGTAACTCATCATTTCCAATCCACAGGCTGTGGGTTTTAAGCTGCTCCCCTGAGTGTGAGGGAGAGCCTCACTGTGGGAGGAGGTGTCCCTCATTAACCCCACTCCAGAGTGTGAGGGGGTGCCTCAGTAACTCCACTCTCGAGTGTGAGGGAGAGCCTCACTGTGGGAGGAGGTGTCCCTCATTAACCCCACTCCAGAGTGTGAGGGGGTGCCTCAGTAACTCCACTCTCGAGTGTGAGGGAGAGCCTCACTGTGGGAGGAGGTGTCCCTCATTAACCCCACTCCAGAGTGTGAGGGGGTGCCTCAGTAACTCCACTCTCAAGTGTGAGGGAGAGCCTCACTGTGGGAAGAGGTGTCCCTCATTAACCCCACTCCAGAGTGTGAGGGGGTGCCTCAGTAAATCCACTCCAGAGTGTAAGGGAGAGCCTCCCTGTGGGAGGAGGTGGATATGGCCTTTCTCCTTTCCTTGCTTAACCAATGTCACCCCAGATGTGAGGGAGGCATTGTTCATCTCATTTGCCAATGCACAATACAATCATTTCATCTATCCTGTTTTAAAATACAACTGTAAAGCTCTCGTGACAGATACATTTGGACACCCTGAACTGAACATGGGGTTGTGCAAGTTCTCTCCAGCTATTAACATCGAGCTAAATTTGAAAGTTTTGGTACATGGGTCTGGCCATCGGTAAGAAAGCTCTTACTTACTGCCTTCCCTCTGTCCGTGACGTTGGTGATAAACTGTGCTCTTGGGAGGTGCGGGGAGGCACAGTAGCTGAGTGATTAGCACAGCACTTTACTGTACCAGCAGCCCAGGTTCAATTCCCACCACCATCTGTAAGGAGTTTGTACCTTCTCCCTGTGACCGTGTGGGTTCCCTCCAGGAGCTCTGGTTTCCTCCCACAGTCTAAAGACAAAGCGTAGGTTCATTAGTAATTGTAAATTGTCCTGTGATTTGGCTAGGGTTAAATTGGGACTTGCTGGGTGGCGCAGATCGAAGGGCCGAAGGCTGTATTGCAATAGATAGATAGATACATACATAAATGTTCCACACTGTCTCTCAATAAATAAACCAACCAAATAACTCCTGAGTCACAGACTGGAGCATTTGTGGAATAAAATAATCTTTGCCAAACAGTGAAAAGTGTCGTGAAATGCATCATTTGCATTAAATCAAATCAGGGAGGATATTCTGGGGGCAGCATGGGAGGAAACCAGAGCACCCAGAGGAAACACAACCTGTAACGGGGAGAACACATAAACTACTTACAGACAGGTGTGGGATTCGCACTCCTACCGTTCAGCAAGCACTGTAAAGCGATGCATGAACTGCCACGGCACCATGCTGCCCCATTATTGCATTATTCCAGTCTGTGCCAGTCTCCAGCCTACTATCACGGAATGCTAGCCGTTCTTACAGTCAGGGACTTGTAGGATTTCATGGACTGCCAGCTGTTCTTGTGGACAGGGACTTGCAGGATTTCACGGAATGCCAGCCGTTCTTGCGGTCAGGGACTTGCAGGATTTCACGGAATGCCAGCCGTTTTTACGGTCAGGGATTTGCAGCATCAAGAATCCATTGAGCGCATCTACACAGAGCAGTGCCGCAGGAAAGCAGCACCCATCAACAAGGACCTCCACCATCCAGGCCATGCTCTTTCTCACTGCTGCCATCAGGAAGGGGGTACAGGAGTCTCAGGACCCACACTACCAGGTTCAGGAGCAGCTAGTACCCCTCAACCATCAAGCTCCTGAACCAGAGGGAATAACTTCACTTGCCCCATCACTGAACTGTTCCCACAACCTATGGACTCACTTTCAAGGACTCCCCATCTCATGTTCTCGGTATTTATTGTTTATTTATTTATTTATTATTATTATGTTTATTTTTGATATTTGCACTACTTGGTGTCTTTTGCATATTGGTTGTTTGTCCATCCTGTTGGGTGCAGTCTTTCATTGATTCTACTGTGTTTCTTTGTATTTCCTGTGAATGCCTGTAAGACAATGAGTCTCAGAGTTGTGTATGGTTCTCAGACCAGAGGGCACTGCTTCAGAATGGAGGGGTGTCCTTTTAGAATGGAGATGAGGAGGAATATCTTTAGCCAGAGAGAGGTGAATCTATGGAATTCATTGCCACAGGCAGCTGTGGAGGCCAAGTCCTTCTGTATACTTAAGGCAGAGATTGATAGATTCTTGATTGGTCAGGGCAGAAAGCAGAAGATTGGGGCTGAGAGGAAAATTGGATCAGCCATGATGAAATGGAGCAGACTCGAAGGACCGAATGGCCTGATTCTGCTGCGGTATCTTATGGAACTATGGCCTTATATATGTACTTTGATAATAAATTTACTTTGAACTTTGAACGCTGAAAGAAGGTATCCATTGTCATTTCCGGTCCGGGTACGAACCCGGACCACATGGAGTCCCCTGTTCCTGCTGCTCTGCTAGGTGACAGAGGTTGTGAGTGTGAGAGGTGACGTTGGTGTTGCCTGGGCGAGTAACTACAATGTATTTTGTAGATGGTGCACACTTCAGACTCTGCGTGCCAGTGTTGGGAGGTATGAACATTCATGTTGGTGAATTGCAAGCCAATTAACACACACACAAAATGCTGGAGGAACTCAGCAGGTCGGGCAGCATCTGCAAAGAGGAATAAACAGACCTGATAAAGGATCTAGGACTGAAACACCGACGGTTTATTCCTCTCCATAGAAGCTGGCCGACCTGCTGTGTGTCTCCGGCATTTTGTATGTGTTGTTCTGGATTTTCAGCATCTGCAGAATCTCTTGTGTTTATGGGGTGCCAATCAGACCATGAGATATAGAAACAGAAATAGGTCATGTCACTTATGCAGTGAGCTATGTTCTGCAGGACATCTTCTGCAATTGGATGGAGCTCAGGTGTATTGTGGATTGTGGTTGGTCATGCGGGCAATGGTCAAAGCCCAAGAACACTCTCATGTTCAGTCTTGGTGCCTTGGTTCACAAGATCCATCTCTCTACGTCTAGGGAAAGGCGACTTGTACTCACCCAGGCAAGTGGGGACCAATCCGACTCTTTCTTGTAGAAGTGAAGAGGCAGAGGATGGGGCGGTTGGTGCACAAGTAGTGACAGCTTGTAGGGAGTTTGTGAGGAAGGATAGGCAGATGATAGAGGAAAGAAGCACTTAGCCAAATGGTTTGTGATGTGTCTATTTTAATGCAAGGAGTATCAAATGCAAGCAGATGAAGCGTGGATCAGTACATGGAACTATGACATTGTAGCAATTACAGAGACTTGGATGTCTCAGGGGCAGGAATGGCTGCTGAATGTGCTGGGCTTTAGATGTTTCAAATAGGACAGGGAGGGAGACAAAAGAAGTGGGGGAGCAGCATTGCTAATCACAGATAGTGTCATGGCTGCAAGAAAGGAGGAAGTCATGGAGGGATGGTCTACCGTGTCATTGTGGGTGGAAGTCAGAAAAAGGAAGGAGGCAATAACTCTACTGGGTGCTTTTTATAGACCCCCCACCCCCCAAAAAATAGTAACAGAGACATCAAAGAGCAGATAGGGAGGCAGATTCTGGAATGGTGCAATAATAATAGGGTTGTTGAGATGGCTGATTTTAACTTTCCTAATATTGCTTGGCATCGCCTTAGAGCAAGGGGTTTAGATGAGGTGGAGTTTATTAGGTACTTTCAGGAAGGTTTTCTGGTGCAATATGTAGATAAACCAACTTGAGGAGAGGCTGTACTTGATCTGGTATTGGGAAATGAACCTGGTCAGGTGTCAGATCTTTCAGCGGGATAGTATTTTGGAGGTAGTGACCTGAACTCTATCTCCTTTAACATGGTGCTGGAGAGAGATAGGAGCAGACAATTTGGGAAAAGATTTAATTGGGGGAGGGGGAAATATGATGCTATCAGGCAGGAACTTGGGAACATAAACTGGGAGCAGATGTTCTCAGCGAAATGCACAGCAGAAATGTGGCAAATGTTCAGTGGATATTTGCATGGCGTTCTGCATAGGTATGTTCCATTGAGGCAGGGAAAGGATGGTAGGGTAAAGGACGTGGAAAATCTATTTAAGAAGAAAAGAAAAGCTTATGAAATTTCAAGAAACTAGATAGTCTTAGAGCTCTAGAAAATTACAAGAGTGCCAGGAAGGAGCTCAAGGATGAAATTAGGAGAGTTAGAAGGGGCCATGAGAAGGCCTTAGTGAACAGGATTAAGAAAACCCCCAAGACATTCTACAAGTATGTGAAGAGCAAGAGGATGAGCTGTGTGAGAATAAGACCAATCAGGTGCGATAGTGGAAATGTGTGCATGGAGCCAGAGGAGGTGGCGGAGGTACTTAATGAATACTTCACTTCAGTATTCACCAGGGAAAAGGACCTTGGCAATTGTGTGTATGACTTACAGCAGACTGAAACGCTTGAGTTTCATTAACAAACATTAATGACATTTCTTAATGACATTAAGAAAAAGGATGTGCTGGAAATTTTGAAAGGTATTAAGTTAGATAAGTTGCTGGGACCAGATGAGATACACCCCAGGCTACCATGGGAAGCAGGGGAGGAGATTGCTGAGCCTCTGGCAATAGGGACTGGAGAAGTACCAGAGGAGTGGAAGGTTGCAAACATTATTCCCTTGTTCAAGAAAAGGAGTAGAGATAACCCAGGAAATTGTAGCCCAGACTGAGTCTGACTTCAGTGGTGGGCAAGTTGTTGGAGAAGATTCTGACAGACAAGATTTATGAGCATTTGGAGAGACATAATTTGATTAGGGATAGTCAGCATGGCTTGTTAAAGGCAGGTCATGCCTTACAAACCCGACTGAATTATTTGAGAATGTAGCAAAACATGTTGATGAAGGTCGAGCAGTGGATGTAGTGTAGATGGATTTCATTAAGGCATTAGATAAGGCTCCCCATGCAAGTCTCCTTCAGAAAGTAATGAGCCATGGGATCCAAGGAGACATTGCTTTGTGGATCCAGAACCGGCTTGACCACAGAAGGCAAAGTGTGGTCATAAATGGTTCGTATTCTGCAAGAGGTCGGCGACCAGTGGTGTTCCATAGGGATCTGTTCTGGGACCCCTCCTCTTTGTGATTTTTATAAATGCCTGGATGAGGAAGTAGAAGGGTGGTTTAGTAAGTTTGCTGATAACACAAAGGTTGGGGGTGTTCTGGATAGTCTGGAGGATTGTCAGAGATTACAGCAGGACATCGATAGGATGCAGAACTGGGCTGGGAAGTGGCAGATGGAGTTCAACCCAGGTAAGTGTGAAGTGGCTCATTTCGGTAGGTCAAATTTGAAGACAGAATATAATATTAATGATAAGACTCTTGGCAGTAGGGAGGCAAGATCTTGGGGTCCATGTCCATAGGACACTCAAAGCTGCTGCGTGGGTTGACAGTGCTGTTATGAAGGCGTATGGTGTGTTGGCCTTCGTCAACTGTGGGATTGAGTTCAAGAGCCGAGAGGTAATGTTACAGTTGTATAAGACCTTGGTTAGACCCCATTTGGGATACTGTTCAGTTGTGGTCACCTCACTACAAGAAGGATGTGGATACTATAGAGAGAGTGCAGAGGGGATTTACAAGGATGTTGCCTGGATTGGAGAGCGTGCCTTATGAGATTAGGTTGAGTGAACTTGGCCTTTTCTCCTTGGAGCAACGGAATATTTGAGATGACTTGATAGAGGTGTATAAGATGATGAGAGGCATTGATCGTGTGGCTAGCCCGAGGCTTTTTCCCCAGGGCTGAAATGTCTAACATGTGTGGGCATAGTTCTAAGGTGTTTGGAAGTATGTACAATTGGGAGATGTCAGAGGTAGGTTTTTCACCACTGAGTGGTGGGTGTGTGGAATGCACTGTCAGCGACAGTGGTAGAGGCAGGTATAATAGGGTCTTTAAAAAGATCGTTAGATAGGTAAATGGAGCTTAGAAAAATAGAGGGCTACGCGGTAGGGAATTCTGTGCAGTTTCTACAGTAGGTTACATGGTCAGCACAATATTGTGGGCCGAAGGGCCTGTAACGTGCTGTAGATATCCATGTTCTATGTACTACTGGAAGAGTCTGGGGTCTGATTCAGAATCAGGTTTATTGTCACTATACACACTCAGTCGCCACTTTATCAGGTGTACCTATACCTCATAAAATAGCCACTGAGTGTATGTTAGTGGCCTTCCTCTGCTGTAGCCCATCCACTTCAAGGTTTGATGTTTTGTGCGTTCAGAGATGCCTTCTGCACATCATTGTTGTAATGTGTGGTTATTTGAGTTACTGTCACTTTCCTGTCAGTCCAGCCATTCTCCCTGACCTTTCTCATTAACAAGGCATTTTTTGCCAACAAAACTGATGCTCGCTGGATGTTTACTTTTTGTTTATCGCACCATTCTCTGTAAACTCTAGAGACTGTTGTGTGTGAAAATCCCAGAAGGTCAGCAGTTTCTGAGATACTCAAACCACACCGTCTGGCACCAACAATCATTCCATGGTCAAAGTTACTTAGATCACATTTTTCTCTATCCTGATGTTTGGTCTGAATGTCAAGAGAAACTTTTGACCGCATTTGCATATTTTATACATTGAGTTGCTGCCACATAATTGGCTGCTTAGATATTTGCATTAATGAGCAGGTGTACAGGTGTACCGAAGAAAGTGACCACTAACTGTAAATTGTGAAACTTGTTTTGCAGCAGCATTACAGTGCAATACAAAAATATACTGAATTATACTAAGAAAAATACTATAAAAGTACACTATGAATTATAAGAAATATAAACAAATATTGCAAAAGTAGCGTAAAATAGTGAGGAAATGTTCATTGTCCATTCAGAAATCTGATCGCGGAGCAGAAGAAGCTGTTCTTAAAACATAGAGCTTACATCTTCAGGCCCCTATACCTCCTCCCTGAAGGTAGTAATGACAAGAACCCATGTCCTGGATGGTGCTGCGGGGGCTGATGGTGGCAAGGCCCATAGTAACAGATGCCATCACCTTTTGAAGATGTCCTTGCTACTGGGAGGCTAGTGCCCATGATGGTGCTGGGTGAGTCCACAGTGTTACTCACAGTGGGATTCCTAGTCTCTGAGTTGCCTTTGTAGCCATAGTATTCATGTGGATGCTCCAGAGGAGCTTCGAGTCTGTGGGTCCCTCTCTGAGCCTTGGCTAGCGCATAGATCTAAACAGATGGAATTTTGAGAGGAAATACAGTCCATTGGGTCTCGAGCCAGAGGGTACAGTCTCAGAACAGAGGGTGAGTCCATTTGAAACAGAGATGAGCAGGAACATCTTTAGCCAGAGGCTGGTGGATCTGTGGAATTCATTGCCATGGATGGCTGTTGTCGCCAAGACAATGGGTACATTTAAGGCAAAGGTTGATAGTTTCTTGTTTAGTCAGGGCATCAAAGGTTATGGGGAGAAGGCAGGAGAATGGGTTTGAGACGGATAATAGATCAGTCATGATGGAATCATGGAGCAGACTAGATGGATTGAATAATCTAACTCTGCTCCTTTGTCAAACAGGAGAAAATCTGCAGATGCTGGAAATCCAAGCAACACACACAAAATGCTGGAGGAACTCAGCAGGCCAGGCAGCATTTATAGAAAAAAGTACAGTCAACGTTTTGGGCTACAACCCTTCAGCAGGACTGGAGAAAGAAAAGCTGAGAAGTAGATTTAAAAGGTCGGGGAGGGGAGAGAGAAACGCCAGGCGATCCGTGAAACCAGGAGGAGGAGGGATGAAGTAAGGAGCTGGGAAGTTGATTGGTGAAAGAGACAGACAACCATGGAAGAAAGAAAAGGGAGCACCAGAGGGAATGAGGTGAGAGAGGGAAAAGGGGATGGGAAGTGGTGAAGGTAGGAGGATGGGGAATTACTGGAGGTTTGAGAAATTGATGTTCATGCCAACAGGTTGGAGGCTACTCAACGGAACATAAGGTGTTGCTCCTCCAACTTAAGTGTGGCCTCATCACAACAGTGGATAAGGCCATGGATTGACATATCGGAATGGGAATGGGAAATGGAATTGAAATGGGTGGTCACTGGGAAATCCTGCTTTTCTGGCGGATGGAGCGTAGATACTCGGCAAAGCAGTCTCCCAATCTACACCGGGTCTAACCAATATAAAGGAGGCCTCACCTGAAAAGACCGTTTGGGGCTCTGAATGGTGGTGAGGGAGGAGGTGTAGGGGCAGGTGTAGCACTTGTTCTGCTTGCAAGGATAAGGGCCAGGAGGGAGATCAGTGGGAAGGGATGAATGGACAAGGGAGTCATATAGGGAGCGATCCCTGTGGAAAGCGGGAAGTGGTGGGGGGTGGTGAGGGAAGGATGTGCTTGGTGGTGGGATCCCATTGGAGGCAGCAGAAGTTTCAGAGAATTATGTGCTGGATGCGAAGGCTGTTGGGGTGGTAGGTGAAGACAAGAGGAACCCTAACCCGCAGATAAGAGAGGTGCTGTAGTAGTCTGGCGTATTGACCTCTACCTTGCTAAGGCCGAGCAACAACTCTTAGACACATCCTCTTACTTACCCCTCGAACAGGACCCCATAAGAAACACCAGTCCATTGTCTCCCACACGATCACCTATCTTATTGACTCTGGGGATCTCCCATCCACCGTCACCAATCTCATAGTTCCTGCACCCCACAACTCCCGTTTCTACCTCCGACCCAAGATCCACAAACCTGCTTGTCCAGGTAGACCCACTGTTTCAGCTTGTTCCTGCCGTACCAAACTCATATCAGCTTACCTCGAATCTGTTTTATCCCCCTAGTTCAGTCCCTTCCTACCTACATCCATGACACCTCACACGCTCTGGATCTTTTCAATGATTTCAGGTTCCCTGTCCCCCCTCACCTTATTTTCACTCTGGATGTCCAGTCCCTATGCACCTCCATCCCCCACCAGGAAGGCCTTAAAGCCCTCAGTTTTTTTCTGGACACCAGACCCAACCAGTTCCCCTCCACCACCACTCTCCTCCGCCTAGCAGAACTCGTCTTCACTCTCAATAATTTCTCCTTTGCTCCTCCCACTTCCTTCAAACAAAAACTGGTGACCGTCCTGTACTTTTCCTGCGCTACATCAACGACCGCATTGGTGCTGCTTCCTGCACCAGTGCTGAACTTGTCGACTTCATCCACTTTGCCAGAACGAGCGGGATCTCCCAGTGGCCACCCATTTTAATTCCACTTCTCATTCCCATTCCAATATGTCCATTCATGGCCTCCTCCACGGTCAGGATAAGGCTACACTTGGTTTGGAGGAACAACACCTTGTATTCCATTTGGGTAGCCTCCAACCTGATGGCATGAACTTCGATTTCTCAAACTCCCAGTAACGCCTCTCCCACCCTTCACCATTTCCCATCCCCTTGTCCCTCTCCCATCGCCTCACTTTGATGCTCCTCCCCCACCCCCTTTTCTTTCTTCCATGGTCTTCTATCTCTTTCACCAATCAACTTCCCAGCTCTTTACTTCATCCCCTCGCCCTCCACGTTTCACCGATCGCCTGGCATTTCTCTCTCCCCTCCCCCACCTTTAAATCTACTCCTCAGCTTTTGACCCCAGTCCTGCTGAAGGGTCTCGTCTGAAACGCTGACTGTACTTTTTCCATAGGTGCTGCCTGGCCTGCTGAGCTCTTCCAGCATTTTGTGAGTGTTGCTATGCTCCTTTATGTTATGGTCTTATTACGGACATTCTGAGCAGAGGCCATCCCCGCGAACAGACAGTAGCGGCTGCAGACGCCACTCAAAGGCTGCCGTCTCACGGTTTGTACTGGGGAATATGACAGCAGCAGCCATTGGCCTGAGGTGTCAGCAAGGGGATCCCGATGACACAACTGTCCCATGGAAAGTCCATCTCACACCGTAAACACAAGAGATGCTGGAAATTCAGAGCAACACATACACAATACAGGTCAGGCAGCATCTACGGGAATGTTTCAAACCAAGACCTTTCATCAGGACTGGAAAGCAAGGGGTAAAAAGCCAGAATACGAAGGAGGAGGAGGTGAAGCTGGAAGGGAGAGGAGATGTCAGGGGTAAGTTTTTTACACAGACAGTGGTGAGTGTGTAGAATGGGCTGCCAGTGGTGGTGTTGGAGGCAAAAACGATAGGGTCTTTTATGAGACTCCTGGATGGATACATTGAGCTTAGAAAAATAGAGGGCTATGGGTAAGCCTAGGTAGCTGTAAGGTAAGGACATGTTCAGCACAGCTTTGTGGGCCGAAGGGCCTGTATTGTTCTGTAGGTTTTCTGCGCTTCTATGTTTCTATGACGGGTGAGGAAGTACAAATCTGGGAGGCGATAAGTGGAAAAGGTAAAGGGTTGGAGAAGAAAGAGTCTGATAGGAAAGGGGAGTGGACCATGGGAGAAAGGGAAGGAGAAGAGGTGCCAGGGGAAGTGATGGTCTAGTGAGGATGAAGTTAAGAGGCCAGAGTGGACACTGGCTTTGTTACAGTAACGATTCAATTTCCACTCTCCTCTCTCACCCCAGACCAATGGATGGGTTATCTTGTGTTAGACACGTTGGACTTGGATTTGCTGGAGATGAGAAAAATGAGAGGTAACTTGACCGAAACAGAAAATATCCTGGGTAAGTTGGATGTGGAGAGGAGGTTGTCTGGTGTGAAAAAACCTCACATTTGGGTCTTTGTTTGTAAATAAGGGGCTGCCCACGTCAGACAGAAAATTAGTGCAGGCTGCCCCCAGCACACCCTTAGGTTAACACAAATATGCCTCAATGTACGTATGATAAATAAATGAAACTGAATCTGAATGAGAGATTGCTGCTGGGATTAGAGAACATGTTTTATGAGGAGCGTTTGAGCGAGCTAGGGCTTTTCTCTTTGGAGCATAGGAGGACAAGAGGTGACTTGATAGAGTCAAGGTGATAAGAGGCATCGATAGAGTGGATAGACAGAGACTTTTCCCCATAATGTGTGAGGGCATAACTTGAAGGTGATTGGAGGAAAGCATAGGTGGGAATGACAAAGGTACTTTTTAACATACTGAGTGGTGAATGTGTGGAGTGTGCTTCAAGGGGTGGTGGTCGAGGCAGATACAATTAAGTACATTTAAGGGAGATATGCACAGGGATGATAGAAAAATGGAGGATTACGGAGGAGGAAGGGTTAGATTGATCTTAGAATAAATTAAAAGGTCAGCATAATACTGTGGGCTGAAGGGGCTGTCCCGTGCTGTACTGTTCTATGTTCTAAACCCTGCCGCTCCTGCCCTGGAGATATTTGACAGAAGATTATACAGTTCCCAATAACACACATCTCGGCTCTGTTATACTTGCCCTAGGGAAGCTAATTGAAGGAAAGAGTTGCTTTAGTCTGATTGCAATCATTAGCGTAATGTTTGGTATCCAGCATTCATGCAACCCTGTGTTTCCCCAATCAACATCACGATAAACTCTCTGTTACCACAGGCCCTGAATACAACTCTTTAATCTGGGGAGATGATTTGAGAGATCAGCAGTATTAAATTCAGCTCTGGTCAGAATTGTCGACTTGCTTCAGGAGCGAAACACCTCTGTAATCCATTTAGATCATATTAAAATTATCAGAATGATTTACATTAAATTATCATAATTTGTGTATTTCCGATTAAGCAGTTTATTAGAACGTCCCTCTTGTTTAGTTCCAGAGATTGTATTACTGCCTGTGATCAGGGACTTTGCTCTCCTTCACCTCTGCTCCATTGAGCGCAGAGATGAGGAGGAATTTCTTCAGCCAGAGAGAGGTGAATATGAGGAAGTCATTGCCATGGACGGCTGTGGAGGCCAAGTCATTCAGTATGTTTAAAGTGGAGGTTCATAGGTTCTTGATTAGTCAAGGTGTCAAAGGTTATGTGGAGAAGGCAGGAAAATTTGGTTGAGAGGAATAATAAATCAGCTGTGATGGAATGGTGGGGCAGACTCATTGAGCTGAATGGCATAATTCTGCTCCTTTGTCTTATGGTCTTATGGTTTATGCTGCAGGGTGTGACAGCCAATATTCTCTCTGTTTTTCAGTCCTTCGAGGTCTGCCCGCCCTTCTCCCAGCACCTTGCCCGGTCACTGGTGCTTAGGACTGGCTGTCACAAAACACAAACCATCCTGAATATGCAGTGCTGTTAAAAATCCCACATTGTTGCTCCAGCCAATGTGTGATCTCTCATTGTTACTCCCTCAATGTGCATCTCTCATTGTTACTCTCTCAATGTGCACCTCTCATTGTTACTCTCTCGATGTGCCATCTCACATTGTTACTCTCTCAATGAGCCATCTCACATTGTCACTCTCTCAATGTGCATCTCTCATTGTTACTCTCTCGATGTGCATCTCTCATTGTTACTCTCTCAATGTGCATCTCTCATTGTTACTCTCTCGATGTGCCATCTCACATTGTTACTCTCTCAATGAGCCATCTCACATTGTCACTCTCTCAATGTGCATCTCTCATTGTTACTCTCTCACTGTGCCATCTCTCATTGTTACTCTCTCAATGTGCCATCTCACATTGTTGCTCTCTCAATGTGCCATCTCTCTGTTACTCTCTCAATGTGCCATATCTCATTGTTACTCTCTCGATGTGCATCTCTCATTGTTACTCTCTCAATGTGCCATCTCTCATTGTTACTCTCTCGATGTGCCATCTCACATTGTTACTCTCTCAATGAGCCATCTCACATGGTCACTCTCTCAATGTGCATCTCTCATTGTTACTTTCTCACTGTGCCATCTCTCATTGTTACTCTCTCAATGTGCCATCTCACATTGTTGCTCTCTCAATGTGCCATCTCTCTGTTACTCTCTCAATGTGCCATATCTCATTGTTACTCTCTCGATGTGCATCTCTCATTGTTACTCTCTCAATGTGCCATCTCTCATTGTTACTCTCTCGATGTGCCATCTCACATTGTTACTCTCTCAATGAGCCATCTCACATTGTCACTCTCTCAATGTGCATCTCTCATTGTTACTCTCTCACTGTGCCATCTCTCATTGTTACTCTCTCAATGTGCCATCTCACATTGTTGCTCTCTCAATGTGCCATCTCTCTGTTACTCTCTCGATGTGCCATATCTCATTGTTACTCTCTCGATGTGCATCTCTCATTGTTACTCTCTCAATGTGCCATCTCTCATTGTTACCCTCTCGATGTGCATCTCTCATTGTTACTCTCCCGATGTGCCATCTCTCATTGTTACTCTCCCGATGTGCCATCTCTCATTGTTACCCTCTCGATGTGCCATCTCTCATTGTTACTCTCCCGATGTGCCATCTCTCTTGTTACTCTCTCAATGTGCATCTCTTATTGTTACTCTCTCATGTGCCATCTCTCATTGTTGCTCTAGCCAATGGACCATCTCTTATTGTTCAGCTGACTCTTGGATCTATATACTTATGCTTTGTTGATTTGCCAGTGTTTCCAGCTTCTTTGAGCTACTTGGCGGAGCTCTGCATTCCACCAGCTCATTGCAACAGCCTAATTGATCAGCCAATGGACAGAGAAGGTGAGAATATGGAGGAACACATGACCTGCTAGAGGGAATCAATGGGCTGAGCAGTATCAGTGATGGAGGAAGTGGAAGTGATGGACTGTCAACATTTTAGGTCAAAACACTTCATGAAGGCACTCAACTCAAATTGCCAACCGTTCAATCCCACCACAACCACTTCTGAACCCGCTGAGTTCCTCCAGTGTTCTGTCTGTATGATCACCACACACGAGACCCTGTGGATCATCCCACACCCCTGACCGTAAGGGTCATCCCCACATCCCTGACCCTGTGGGTCATCCCCACACCCCTGACCGTAAGGGTCATCTCACACCCCTGACCGTGAGGGTCATCCCCACACTCCTGACCCTGTGGGTCATCCCCACACCCCTGACCGTAAGGGTCATCTCACACCCCTGACCGTGAGGGTCATCCCCACACTCCTGACCCTGTGGGTCGTCCCCACACCCCTGATCCTGTGGGTCATCTCACACCCCTGACCGTGAGGGTCATCCCCACACCCCTGATCCTGTGGGTCATCCCACACCCCTGACTGTGAGGGTCATCCCCACACCCCTGACCGTGAGGGTCATCTCACACCCCTGACCGTGAGGGTCATCCCCACACCCCTGATCCTGTGGGTCATCTCACACCCCTGACCGTGAGGGTCATCCCCACACCCCTGACAGTGAGGGTCATTCCACACCCCTGACCATGAGGGTCATCCCCACACCCCTAACCCTGTGGGTCATCTCACACCCCTGACCATGAGGGTCATCCCCCACCCCTGACCATGAGGGTCATCCCCACACCCCTGACAGTGGGGGTCATCCCACACCCCTGACCCTGTGGGTCACCTCACACCCCTGACCGTGTGGGTCGCCCCCACACCCCTGACTGTGAGGGTCATCCCACACCCCTGACCGTGTGGGTCATCTCACACCCCTGACTGTGAGGATCGTCCCCACACTCCTGACCGTGAGGGTCATCCCACACCCCTGACCGTATGGGTCATCTCACACCTCTGAGCATGAGGGTCATCCCCACACTCCTGACCGTGAGGGTCGTCCCACACCCCTGATTATGTATCCTGAGGAAAGAGGACCCAAAGGGAACTTTTTATCCCAGTGTCATGCCTTGACCTCACTGTTCCTATCCTCACTGTTCCTGTCCTCACTATCCAGAACCTGCCCTCTTCTGGGCTGAGACAGATGGACTTGGAGAAGATGTTTCCCATTCTGGAAGGGTCCAGGACCATAGGGTACAGTCTCTGAATGTAAGAAAGAATTTCTTCAGCCAGTGGTTGGTGAATCTTTGGTACTCATTGCCATGGTCAGCTGTGGAGGCCAAGTCGTTGGGTTTATTTAAAGCTGAGGTGATAGGTTCTTGGTTCGTAAGGTTACAGGAAAGTCAGGAGAATGGGATTGAGAGGGACAATAAATCAGCCATAATGGAATGGCCGAGCAGACTTGACAAGCCGAATGGCTTAATTCTGCTCCTGTGTCTTATGTTCTTATGGGGCAGGAGGCATAGGAGCCTGAAGACACACACCTAATGCTTTAGGAACAGCTTCTGCCCCTCTGCAGTCAGATTTGTAAATGGTCCATGAAGCCATGAACACCTCCACCGGGAGTAAAAACAATAGAGTTGTGGCAGTGTGTTTTGAACTTTCCCGATATGACTGATTACGAAGGAGCTGAGAAAGGGTGAAGTTTGTAAAATGCACTCGAGAGGGTTTTATGAACCAGTAACCAAGTCCTACCTAAAAATAGATGCCACACATTACGATCAAACAAACACCTTGTTGCATCTAATGGTGTCAATCAGACTGCCATGTAACTGTGTCAATGCTAAAGCAATTTGCCCTCAAGGTCATATGGTTGACAGTTGTAAACACACTCCTCTGAATAGGTATTTGATATGCACTCTCACCCTTCCCCAAACAGCCATTTATTTATTTATTGAGGTACAGCACAGAACTGGCCCTTCTGATCCTTCGTGCTGCACCACCCAGCGACCCTCAATTTAACCCTCGCCTAATCACGGGACAATTTACAATGACCACCCAGCGACCCTCGATTTAACCCTCGCCTAATCACGGGACAATTTACAATGACCAATTAAACTGCTAACCCGTATGTCTTTGGACTGTGGGAGGAAATCGGAGGATGCAGAGGAAACCCTCACGTCCCACTGTAGGATGCGCAGACTCCTTACAGATGTCAGAACTGAAATCTGAACTTTGCCCTGAGCTGTAACAGTGTCGTGCTAACCGCTACGCTGTTGGGGCGCTCATTGTGAGTGCCGATCGGTCTGACAAGGATACCCACCTCTCCTGCTTGAATCCTGAGAGCCCTGGCCCCATTCCTGCTGGAACAGTGCAGAATGGGGACAGGCAAGTGACAGAAGAGCCATTTGGGAACAGTACTGTAGTTCAGCGAGTCATGGAGAAAGGCCAGGTTGGTCCTTAGAAAGGGTCGTAAACTGGGAGGAGGCTCTCCATTGATTAACTATGGATGTTGCATCCTAGCTTTCTACAACACCCAAACCAGGGCAGTACAATATGGAGAATAAGCTGTTGCTCATGCAGCAGACTCCCCCTCTCCAAAGGAACAGCAGAGACTAGTACAGTTTGGCACCAGCACTGTCACAGGATTTGCCAGTCAGCATTGAACTCAATGTGGGACTGCCTTGGGGTTTTCAGCTCCAGATATTTCCTCAGGATTCACTCCAGAAGCCTTCTCCATGAGTGGGTATAGCTGAAAGGCAGCGGGGGTTTGAGATCAGAGTTTTCTTTCTCCTAAGCAACATACACAAAATGCTGAAGGAAATCAGCAGGACAGGCAGCATCGATGGAAATGAATAAACAGTCGATATTTCAAGCTAAGGGCCTTCATCAGGACTGCAAAACAAGAAGGGAAGTCAGAGGAAGAAGGTGGGGTAGGGGAGGAAGAGGTAGAAGGTGGTAGGTGATAGGTGAGACCAGGAGAGGGGAGGGGTGTTGCCATCTCCCGGATGTGCTGCCAGTCATGGACGATGAGTCCTACGTGGGGAAGGCAGGTTTCAATAATGTAAGACAGAGCCCGGCAGGTCGACTGGGAGCAGCTACTCAAGGGTAAAGCAATAGGTGGAAGGTGTTTAGAAGTGCCCCCTTTTCCCCTCTTTTTCGTTTGTCTTTACCTGTCACCCATCAGCTGCTGTTTCCCAACTACAGTCCCTCCACTACCTCACTCCATCTCCCTATCGTCCCCTCGTCACCTGTTTCCAATGGTCACCTACCAGCCCCCTCTCCATGCCTTCCCCACACACCTTTATACCATCCGTCCTCTGCATTCCCAGTCGATGCAGGGTTCAGATCCTAAAAGTTGGCCGACCCATCTGCTCTGATTGAGACATACAGTGTGGAAAAGACCACTCAGCAAACCCATCTACTTAACCCAAGCCTGATCATGGGACAGTTGCAATGACCAATTAACGACTACGGCTTTGGGTTGTGGGAGCAAATTGGAGCACTTGGAGGAAACCCACGCACACATGGGAAGGTTGTACAAATGGCACCGGAAATGAACTTTGAACTCTGATGCCCCGATCTGTGGTAACTGTGGCACACAGCTTTTACCTCTCTCAAGTTTCTCCGTCGCCCCAGCAGCTGGTGCCTTTGCTTTATCAGATATCGCCTGGAAAGAGGGCTGGGGCTATAAGGGGAGGTCAGATAGGTTGGCTTTGTCTTGCTGAAGTACAAGGGGCTGAAGGGAGACCTGCTAGAGGATTGTAACATCGTGAGGGGCATAAATAGGGTAAATAGTCACAGGGCAGGGGAGTCTACAATGAGCAGGCACAGGTTTAAGGTGAGGGTAGAAATTCAAAGAGGAGTAAAGGTCTTCCAGACAGAGGGTGGTGTTTATCTGAAATGGGCTGTCAGAGGAGATAATGAAAACAGATACTACTGCAGCATTCCCAGGCATTAGGACAGGCATTAAATAGAAAGCTGAGCGTGACTATCTTTACACTAATCTGCTCTTTACACTCATCATTGTATTTCAAGATTCTAGATTGTTTAATGTCATTTCCAGTACAAATGTGTAAAGGAGAACGAGATAGTTGTCACTCCAGATCCAATGCAGCACAAAGAAAACACAAGATAAAGAGCACAATAATAATGAAAAACACACAATAAATACAAGATTACTACTACTACTACTACTACTACTACGTCGACTCAGGCCTAGGGGGCTGGCGTCGGGCACGAAGACGGACTCTCCACTTCTCCCTCTCCCTCATCAGTGTGTTCAGTTCATCTACATTAGCCGCACCGCTGTCTTCTAGGAGCGTGTTGACCATAGTCTTGGGAGGGCGCCCAGGGTTCATCCTCCCGTGCCTGGGCTCCCATATGATGACTAGGCTGGCAGGTAGCTCGGGGTGGCGTAGACAGTGCCCCGCTAGTTGCAGTCTTCTCGCCTCGATTTTAGTGGTGAGCATCGGTAGGTTGTTATAGAGCTCGACGTTCGTCATGTGCTGTTGTCAACTCACGTCAAGAGCCATCCAGAGCATTCACGTATAGCAACCATCTAGAGACTTTCACATCGTCTTGGTGAGTGTCCATGTCTCGCATCCGTACGTGAGAATGGACTCTATGACTGCTATGAAAATATAAGATTGGCAATATATATAGATTGATCATCTGTTCATAAAGTGACGCTAGGTGGTACTTAAGGTGACAGACAGGCGATAATGAAGTAATGCTGGAGATGGTGGGTGGAGGTGTTGATCAGCCTTACTGCTTGGGGAAAGTAACTGTGTTTCCAGATTTCAGATTCAGGACTATTTTCACTGACTTAGTTGATGTGACCTTCGTTGTTTTGCAGCAACAGTTCATTGCAAAGACATAAAATTGCTATAAAGTACAGAACAAATAAATAGCATGAAAGGCGAGGAATAATGAGTTAGTATTTGTGGACCGTTCAGAAAGCTAAATCACTGAGTGTGGGTCTTCGGGTTCTCCCCCTGTCTCTGTAATGAGAAGGTGGCATATCCTGGATGGTGAGGATCTTCAGTGACGATGTCTCCTCGTCGAGGAACATCCTCTTGAAGATGTCCTTGGTTGTGGAGAAGGTAGTGCCCATGATGGAGCGAGGTGAGCCTAGAACCTGTGCAGCCTCTTGTAGCCCTGAGATTGTGTCAAGAGCAGTGACTTTCTAGATATTGCCCGAGCTCTGCCTAGCTACACAGGCATGAGTGTAGAGGGAGTAGAGCAATGGGCCGAATGCACATCCTTGAGGTGCACCAGTGTTGATTGTCAGCGGGGAGGAAATGTCATTGCTGATCCACACTGACTGTGGTCTGTCAATCGAGGAGGTCCAGGATCCATTTACAGGGGGAGGTACAGAGTCCAGGGTTTTGAGGTTTGTTGGAAAGTCCTTGGGGATGATGGTATTGACTGCAGAGGTGTAGTGGATGAACAGCAGCCTGATGTTCAGATTGCTGCTGTCCGGGTGCTATCAAGCCGAGTGGAGAGTGAATGAGATTATGTCTGCTGTAGACTGGTGGGGGCAGTAGGTGAATTTCAGCGGGTCTGGGTCCTTGCTCAGGCAGGGTTTATGTCCAGCTGCAACCACCCTCTGAAAACACTTCATTGCAGTAGGTTGTTTATTGTTTTAGTGGCATGAGTACCCTTCACTCTGTGGCGTTCGCACCAGGAAGGAATTCCATCACATCCTGATGCGTGTGACAACAAACTGACCTGCGGCACGTGAGATTGGTACGGATCAGCTGAGGGCCAGCTTGAGTCCGGTGGGCCGAACAGCCTGGTCCTGTGCCATATGATAAAAATGCAGGAAACACTCAGAGGTCAGGCAGTGTCTATGGAGCGAGAAACATGGTTAGCATTCCAGGCCGTAGACCTTTTGCACAGTATTCTAATGGAGAGTCCTAGGCCCAAAACTGTTTCACTTTCCCGACCTGCCGAGAGTTTCCTGCATTTTGCTTTTTATTTCGCATTTCCAGCATCTGCGGTTTTTAGCATGATGGTCAGGGCACTGGATGAACAGTGGAGCGTATCCGGACTGGTTGTGTCATGGCCTGGTATGGGACCACCAACGCCCAAGATTGGAAAAGCCTCCAGAAAGTGATGTACGCAGCCCAGTCCATCCCAGGCAAAGCCCTCCCCAGCCAGTGGGCACATCTACAAGAAGCACTGTCGCAAGACAGCAGCATCCATTGTCAAGGAACCCCACCACCCAGGCCATGCTCTCTTCTCACAACTACCATTGAGAAGTACTAGGTCCCCACCACCAGGTTCAGGAACGGTTATTATCCTACGATCATTAGGTTCCTGAACCGACATGAGTAAATTCACACAGCTCAACACTGAACTGATTCCACAACTCATAGACTTACTTTCAGGGACCCTAGAACTCGTGTTCTCAGTAGTTTTTATATTTACACAGTTTGTATTGCACACTGGTTGTTTGTCAATCTTTGTCTCTTTATGTATAGTTTTTCATAATTTCTATTGTGCTTTTTTATTTTCCTGTATGTGCCTGCAAGAAAATGAATCCTAGGGTAGAGTATGGTTACCTGTCTGGTTCCAGGTGCACCAGCGCTCTCTGCTCTGAGATACCCAATAGGGTGCACGAGAATCACATGATCATACTGGTCCCTCTTTTTTGCTAAAGTCTTTAAATCTTCAAAGTTTAAAGTAAATTTGAAACTAAATTTACTTTGGATGTTCAGACTCCTAGACTAATGACAACACAACACGTACCTAACTGCACATGTAGCATCTGGGGAACTGGAAGACGAATGATTAAACACACCCTGGCTGTCAGCAATGCTAACGGTGATCGTAAGAGCCATCCATTCACTGGCCTCCATTAGCAGAGGAAGGAGGCACCAGATGCTGCCGATGCTGAAATCTCAAGTAGCAAGCAAGAAGCTGGTTGAACTCAAAGGGTCAGGCAGTATCTGTGGAGGAAAATTGACATTTCAGGCTGCTACCCTTGAGTCCAGGTGAAGGGTCTGGACTAGAAATGTCATCTGACCATTTGTGCCTTCTCAGGTGCTGCCTGACCTCTTGAGTTTCTCCAGCATCGTGTTTGTTGCAAGGATATCTACTGTAGTCACCACCTCTGGAGCCTGTCTGGTTCCAGGGACACCAACACTCTTCACTCTGGGATGCCCAATAGAGTGAACGAGAATCGCCTGACAGTACTGATCTCTTGTTTTTACTAAAGCCTTTAAATCCTCAAAATTTAAAGTAAATTCATTATCAAAGTACATGTATGTCATCATATACAACCCTGAGATTCATTTACACTAAGTACAAAAAAACGCAATAGAATCAATGAAAGACCACGCACATCGAGACAGACAAACAACTAGTGTGCTGAAGAAAGCAAGCTGTGCAAATACAAAAAGAGAAATAATAAATTAATAAATAGGCAATAAAGATTCAGAACATGAGATGAAGAGTCCTTGAAAGTGAGTCCATACACTGTGGGAACAGTTCAGTGACGGGGCATGTGAAAGTATCCCCTCTAATTCAAGAGCTCAATGGTTGAGGGGTAATAACTGTTCCTAAGCCTGGTGGTGTGGGTCCTGGGACTCCTGAACCTCCTTCCTGATGGCGGCAGTGAGACGGGAACATGGCCTGGGTGGTGGATGCTGCTTTCCTGCAACACTGCTCAGTCGTAAGATTGAGACTGGAACAGTTGCGTCTGTGTCTCCCTGTACCTTGGATCTAGGTGTTACGCACTTCAATTTCATGTAACAAAAAATGCGTGCAGCAGCTAACTGTGTTTTCATATTATCACCTTAAGCTGTGTGTATCCAACTCCCCATATCCCTCGGTCCCCCTTCTCTACAGTTGGACACATTTCACAAGGAGTGTGTGATTCCTAAACTGCCCTCTCATGCTGCTTGTTTATCTACTAATTTAAAGGAGATTACTCTAAAATTTTAAATTTGATTAGACTTGGTAAATGTACAAACATACAGAATGAAAGTAATGACTTGCACTTATTATTAATATTAATAAGCAGACAATGTTGCTGTATGCAGTACCACAAACCTAATTGTGGGATCGTTATCTTGCTAATTTAGCCTTTGCTAAGATAATCAGTCACTTCACTTTGTCTCCATTGGGAGTCTCCAGAGGAGAGAATCCTCTCATCCATTTATTTATTTAAGGAAAAATCAAACCCATCAAAACTCTTTGATTTGACTTGTAAAGCTTATCGATGACAAGTTGAAGCAGTGCCAGTTTTTGTTTGAATTTGTTGCACGAGGCTGGAGGTTTCCACAGGAAAGCCCAGTCTTAAACAGGGAAACGATCAAACTGGGTAATTACAGTTCCTGACTCAGTCATTGCTGGAATCCTTCATTAAAGATGAAAGAAGATGAAGAGCAAGCAATTAGGAGCACCAACATTTAATGCTGGAAAGAAAAGTAGTTTTTGACGAACTTGAAAGAGGAGGAGGTTAGTGATATGTGGTTTTCATTGACTTTGT
Source organism: Mobula birostris (assembly GCF_030028105.1). Lineage (NCBI taxonomy): Eukaryota > Metazoa > Chordata > Chondrichthyes > Myliobatiformes > Myliobatidae > Mobula > Mobula birostris. Next base: position 5,428,449 of record NC_092387.1, on the reverse strand, counting down.
AAGGTCAGGAGCTGATTGGAGAATATTGAACATAGAACATAGAACATTATACAAATGTACAGGTCCTTCAATTGACCTGTTAACTTACTCTAAAATCATCCAATCTTTCCCTCCATCTTTTTATCATCCATGTGTCTATCTAAGAGTCTCCACAATGTTCCTAATGTACCTGCCTCCACCACCACTCCCGGCAGGGTGTCCCATGAAACACTCTCTGTGTAAAAAAAATGCTTCTACCTTCCTCGTTGTCTGAAAATTATGCGCCTTGCTATGAGCGATTTCCACCCTGGGGAAAAGATGCAGGGAATTGGGTAACAGATTGCATTAAAAGCTGCTTAAAAGGAGGGAAGAGAATTGAGGAGTCAAAGACAGATATCTGCAAGTAAAAGAGAGTTATAAGATGATAAGGCATACGAGCAAAGTAGGCAATTCAGCCCATTGAGTCTGCTGCATTACTCCTTCATGGCTGATTATTATCCCTCTTGATTCCATTCTCCTGCCTTTTCTGCGTAACCTTTGACACCCTGACAAATCAAGAACTAATCGACCTCACTTTAAATATATTCAATAACTTGGCCTCCTCAGCCGTCTGACACAATGGATTCCGCAGATTCAGCACCCTGTGGCTGAAGAAGTTTGTCCTCATCTCTGTTGTAAAGGGACACCTTGTAGCCAGTCTGCTCTGCATCACTCTGTTTATTTTATTGATCCAGAAGTGTGGAAGATGGAGCAATGTCCACACTTTCAGACAGTATTAAACCAAAAGTTGCAGGGTCCCAGTGGAAGCTGGAGGCTAGTAGGGGCATTGACTATTGATTATTGATCTGTGGTCCCAAGGATAATAATATGACCGATGGAATTCACCATAAGGGTGACACAGCTCAGCTCTGAGGTGTGCAGAAACAACTCTTAGAAGGTTTAGATTCTTAAATCTGTTAAAAGCAGCTTCTCAATCAATTAGCCGGACAAAAGCAGTTTTTTTGGCAAAAAGTAAAGATTATCAGTGACCATGTTGCTAAATACCACCTTTACCTGAGAAAGTGGCCACTGAGTGCATGTTGGTGATCTTCTGCTGCTGTAGCCCATCCACTTCAAGACTCAACGTGTTGTGCACTCAGAGATGCTCTTCTGCACATCACTGTTGTTAAGTGGTTATTTCAGTTACCGTCGCCTTCCATCAGCTTGAATCAGTCTGCCCATTCTCCTCTGATCTCCCTTGTTAACAAGTCATTTTTGCCGACAGAACTGCCGCTCACTGGATGTTTTTCTTGTTTCTTGCACCATTCTCTCTAAACACTAGAGTTTCCGATGTGTGAAAATTCCCAGGAGATCAGCAGTTTCTAAGATCCTTAATCCACCCAGTCTGGTACCAACAATCGTTCCACGGTCAAAGTCACTAAGATCGTATTTCTTCTCCTTCCTGATATTTAGTCTGAACAACAAAGGTGCCTCTTGATATTGCCTGCATGCCTTTATGCATTGGGTTGCTGATTAGACATTTGCATTTACAAACAGGTGTACAGGTCTACCTAATAAAGGTCTACAGGTGTACAGGTGTACATGTCTACCGAAGAAAAGTGTACAGATCTACCTAATATTGTCTGCATATCTTTATGCATTGGATTGTTGATTAGATATTTGCATTAACAAACAGGTGTACAGGTCTACCTAATAAAGGTGTACAGGTGTACAGGTCTACCTAATAAAGGCCTACAGGTGTACCGGTGTACACATCTACCTAAAAAAGGTCTACAGGTGTACAGGTCTACCTAATAAAGTGGCCACTGGCATATGTTGTGAGATTGTTGTTTTGTGGCAGCAGTACAGTGTAATGCATAAAATATACTATGAATGACAATAAAAATACTAAAAAAGTAAATATTGCAAAAGGCCAGTAAAATAGTCAGGTAGTGTTTGTGGGTTCATTGTCCATTCTGAAATCTGTTGGTGGAGGGGAAGAACTGTTCCTAAAACATTGGGTGTGCGTCTTCAGGCTTCCGTACCTCCCCCCACCGAGTGTATCGATAAAGCCTTTGTGCACAGTGTCCTGCTCCGCGTAACAGAGATGACATTGGCGCACTGGAGAGAGTGTGGTACAAAGCTGCCGGATGTGAGGAGTGTTGGATACAAACTGGGAGGTCAGCAATGGCCAGGTGGCTGAGGTGGTGAAGCTGTGTAGCTGTCTCCAGTAAAGGAGCAGGATAGGGCGAGGTGGTGCAAATATAAAACCAAGTGTGGGGTATTTTGGTCAGAGAGCAAGAGAAACACTTTAACCAGAGCACGAGAGACTGCGGGTGCCTGGTGACCTTCGGATCACTACTGATAGCTTGGAAAGAACCTGTTTATTCATCTCTGAATGCAGTTTTGGTCACCAACCTACAAGAAAAGTATAAAGAGAGCTTTTGTCACATTGGCCTTCATAAATCAAAGTACCGAGTACAGGAGGTGGGATGTTATTTAGAAATTGTGAAAGATGTTTGTGAGGCCTAATTTGGAGTATTGTGTGCAGTTTTGGTCACCTACTACAGGAAAGATGTCAATAAGATTGAAAGACCCGAGGTATAGGGAAAGATTGTACAGGTCAGGATTTTATTCCATGGGAAATTTGTGATGAGGGGTATGGATAGAGTGAATGTAAGCAGGCTTTTTCCACTGAGGTTGGGTGGGACTACAATGAGAGATCATGGGTTAAGGGTGAAAGGTGAAGCTTTAAGGGGAACATGAGGGGGAAGTTCTTCAGTCAGAGGGTTTGAGAGTATGGAATGAACTGCCACATGAAGTGGTGGATGTGGGGTCGATTTCAACATTTAAGAGAAATTTGGATAGGTACATGGGTGGGAGGGGTATGGAGGGCTATCGTCCTGTCATAAGGCGGTGGCTGGGAACGGGCCCAAGTGCAAGACACAGGCACTGAAGTACTAGGGACAGGACTAGGATACAGGGCGATGGCAAGGACATGGACACGAAAACCGGGAATGAGGAATAGGACTGGACAAGAGAGCTAGAGCCCCGGGCTTGGACTCCAACCCAGAGACTGGACAAGGACCCAGTACCTGGGTCTTGCCTCTGACTCGGACCCCAGAACGAGGCAAGGACGAGACTTGGCTGGCAGGCAGGATGAGGCTGGAGTCTTCAGGCTTGAGGTAAGGCTTGAGACCAGAGGCTTGAGGCGAGCCTTGGGGTCTTGAGGTTTGGCTTGGGGCGAGGTGCGAGGCTTGGGGTCTTGAAGCTTGGTTTGGGGTGAGGCTTGAGGCTTGAGGCTTGGGGTCTTGAAGCTCCTCCTGGCCAGGGTGCGGATCTCCTGGGCAGGGCGCAGATCTCCAGCCGATGGAGGTGAGGGACAGGAAGGGACAGAACCAACCGCAGGGTAACGGCAATCTGGCCTGGCTTACCCAACGGTTGGAAGGGACAGGAAGGGACAGAACCCACTGTAGGGTAACGGCAATCTGGCCTGGCTTACTGGACGGAGGCAAGGGACAGGAAGGGACCCAGATACAGGGTGGCTCCAAGATAAGACTTCAGGCAAGGCGAGGCGAGATTTACCGGCAAGACAAGGCAAGACTTCAGGCAATCCAGGACGAGACAAGAACTTCAGGTGGGGCGAGGCAAGGTGAGAATTACCGGCAAGACAAGGCAAGGCAAGGCAAGGCTTCAGGCAAGGAAACAGAAGGCAGGGGAATGGATACAAGGAGCAAGGACAAGAACAATCCAGCAGCCACGCCTGGGTCTCTGGAGGTATTTATGCAGCCAACCCCAATGAGAATCAGCTGTCTCAATTAGTGCTCAACAGGAACAGAAACAGGGTAGACAGGAAAACCTGGAGCAAGGGTCAACAGACCGGACCGTGAACCGGAATGCGGACCTCACGGACCGGACCATGACAAGTCCAGGTGCAGGTCAATGGGACTAGCCAGATTAATGTTTCAGGACAGACTAGATGGGCCAAAGGGCCTGTTCTTGTGCTGTAGTGTTCTATGACTCTATGTATCATGGAGAGCATGGAAGGGCCAAGCTTTTTCCAGAAACTAGAACTAGAGGTCATAGGTTAAAGGTGAAAGGTGAACTATTTAAGGGAAACCTGAAGAGATCTTCTTCACTCAGGGGGTGGCACAAGTGTGAAGTAGTGGATGCTAGTTAAATTTCAGACAAGTTTAGATAGTACTGTACGTGAAAGGGAGGGATATGGAGGGCTATGGTTCAGGTGCATGTCAATGGAACTAGCAGAATAAGTGTTCAGCATGAACTAGATGGACCAAAAGGCCTGTTTATGTGCTCTAATGCTGTTTGACTATGCTCTGTGTCCCATCTGTTAAGCATTTTATCCCCAATACCAGGTGCTCCAAACAGCCTCCTGTGTGGGACTTGATTGAAAGCTTTCCAAAATTCAAGTACAGCCTGTTCTCTAATTCCTTCTCTCTACTGCATTAGAAACATCTTTAAGGAGTTTCAAATCAAATGCCCAGATCATCTACTCCACATTTGCCAGCTACCAAAAAGTTCAAAGTAAATTTATTATCGAAGTACATCATGTCACCAAATACAACCCTGTGATTCATTCTCATGCAGGAATGCTCAGTAAATCCAATAACCATAACAGGGTCTCTGATGATGGATGCTGCTTTCCTGTAACAACACTCCGTGTGGATGTGCTCAGTGGTGGGGGCTGGGGGGCTTTACCTGTGATGGACTGGGGCACATCCACTACTTTATGTAGGGTATTCCGTTCAAGGGCATTGGTGTTGTCATACCAGGCTGTGATGCAACCAGTCAATATACTCTCCAGTACATATCTATAGAAATTTGTCAGCGTTTTAGATGTCATGCCAAATCTCCTAAGAACATAGAGGCACTGCCATGCTTTCTCCGTAATTACACTTGCGTGCTGGGCCCAGGGTGGGTCGTCTGAAATGATAACACTGAAGAATTTAAAGTTGCTGATCCTCTCCAGCTCTCAGCTCCTGATGAGGACTGCCTTATGGACCCTGGTTTCCTCCTCCTGAACTCAATAATCAGCTCCTTGGTCTTGCTTTCCTGTGACAGCACTGCCATATGTCATGAAATTAGTTGTTTTGGAAGCTGACAATCAGAACATCTACTTTCTCCTTTGCCACTTTTTTCGAAGCTCAGGGATGTAGATCCTGAAGACACAGGAGATTCTGTAGATGCTGGATATCTGGAACAATACTCACAGAATGCTGGCAGACCAGTTACCAAGCAGGTAGATTGGAACCAGATCGGAATCAATCTGGGACCATAGCAGAGGTTTCAATGATATTTTCTTTTTCTAATGACAGTTTGTCCCATGATGTCCCATTAACTGGCTCACATGTTTGTTTCTAGCCTTCCGCAGCTGTGGGCTATTGGCTGGAGATAGTGCGTTATTGGCAGCCGCCACATCAGCAGTCAAACCTATCAAAGACCCCGAGACTTGCTTTCATTGTTAAATTCTTGCATAGTGCAAAGCTAGGATGTCATTTTAACATGGTATGAAGCACAAGAATTATCTAACACGACCCCCCCTCCAGCATCACCCTCACAACTGTGCTGCTCTCTGTTCAGCCTGACAAACACCTCGTCATCTCCCTTCTCAGCTTGAAATTCCCCGTCCGCCCCTGCCTGGTTTCTCTTTTCTGAACAATAATTTTTTATTTTTTATCTTTTTATTTTATTTAGAGATATAGCACAGAACAGACCCTTTTTGATTCGCGATGCGGGCAACCTCGTCATCTCCCTTCTCAGCTTGAAATTCCCTTTCCGCCCCTGCCTGGTTTCTCTTTTCTGAACAGCAATTTTTTTTTTTTTTTAAATTTTATTTAGAGATACAGCACAGAGCAGACCCTTTGATCCGCGGTGCGGGCAACCTACCTGTTTAACCCTAGCCTATTCACGGGACAATTTACAATGAACAAATTAATCTACTAATTAATCTACTTTGGAGTGTGGGAGGAAACCAGAGCACCCGGAGGAAACATACAAACTCCTTGCAGAGGACGCCAGGATAGAACTCTGAACTCCGATGGCACGAGCTGTGCCTGGCCTCTTCAGCTTGTCCTGTCAGCTGATAAAGTGAAAACCAGCAGGCTCTGGGATCTGGTGCTCAACAGGACATTGGTGTGAAGCATCTATTTCTCTCTCAGATATTTCCCATCCCACTGTGTCCTCTGTCTTTGTTGGCCATGGCTTCTCCCCTCCTCCCACAGTGAAGATCTGTGCTGAGCCAAAACTGGACCATCACGTGAGGTAGAATCTTCCAATGGAATCATTGCATCCCACAGATATGGTTTGCTTGATAAGTCTGCTGCTCAGTGAGACGTGGGCTGGTCTCTGTGAGTTCCCATCCCCACAACGGAGAAGAAAGATTGGGAGAGTACAGCAAAAATTTACAAGGGCATAACTGGAACTTGAGGACCTGAGTTCTAGGTTAATGTTGAACGGCTAGGACATTATTCTCTGGAGCGTAGATGAATAATAGGAGATTTGATAGGGATATACAAAATTATAAGGGATATAGACGTTAAGTGCAAGCAGGCTTTTTCCACTGAAGTTGAGTGAGACTGGAACTAGAGGTCATGGGTTAGGGGTGAGAGGTGAAATGTTTAAGGGGAACATAAGGGGGAACTTCTTCACTCAGAGGATGTGGAGGTGTGGAACGAGCTGCCAATGGAAGGGTTGGATGCAAGGTTGATTTCCACAGTGTGTTCATTGTCATCACAAATGACATATTTCACTGTATGACAAATGAACTTGGATCCTTGAAGTTTGGATAAGTACATGGATGGTAGGGATATGGAGGGCTACAGTCTGGGTGTGGGTTAAGGCAAAATAGCAGTTCTGCACGGCCTAGACGGGCTGAAGGGCCTGTTTCTGCACTGCGGTGCTCTATCTATTTTGTACCTTTGAAGGCCAGAGGATGTGACAGTGAGGTGTGTTTGGAGCAGTTACTATTCTGACCTGAGATCTGAGATCCCACAAATGGAGGTGTGCTTTCTGTGCCAGGAATAACAGGCAGAATCAGCTTTAACGTCACTGGCTTATATCATCAAATTTGTTGTTTTTCAGCAGCAGTACATTGCAATACATGATAAATAAAACTATAAATTGCAAGAACTGTGTATATGTAACTATATTAAAAAACGATAAATTGCAAGAAGTGGCTCTTGAACCCACTCCTGATGGTCAGAACGAGCAGAGGACATGACTTGGGTAATATAATGACGGATGCTGCCTTTTTGAGGCATCGCCTTTTGAAGGTGTCCTGGATGCTGGGGAGGCTGGTGTCCATGATGGAGCTGGTTGAGTTTACAACTTTCTGCAGCTTTTTCCAATCCCGTGCAGACACCCCTCCATACCAGACAGTGGGGCTACCAGTCAGAATGCTCTCCAAGCTTCTTGATTTGCGAATATGTTCAGTGACATACAAAGTCTCGACAAACTCCTAATGAAATATTATGGCTTCCTTGAAATTGCATCAGTATGTTGGGCCCAGGGTAGATCCTCAGAGATGTTGGTGCCAGGAACTTGAAACTGCTCACTCTTTCCACTGCTGATCTCTCAACAGGAACTGGTGTGCGTTCTTTCAACTTCCCCTTCCTGAAGTTCATAATCGATTCTTTGGTCTTCCTGATGCTGTGCACAATTGTTGCTACAACACCACTCAGCTAGCTGATCTATCTCACTCCTGTACGCCTCCTTGTCACCATCTGAAATTCTGCCAACAATAGTTGTGATGTCAGCAAATTTATAAATGGCATTTGAGCTGCGCCTAGCCACACAGTTGTCTGTATAGAGAGAGTAGATTGTAGTCTCCTGGTGAGGAAGTCAGGGATCCAGTTGCAAAGGGAGATACAAAGGTCCAAGTTATGAAGCTTTTTGATTAGAAGTGTGGATATGATTGTGTTGAACACTGACCTATAGTCAATCAACAGCAGTCTGACGTAAGTGTTATCCAAGTGGAGAGCCAGTGAGATTGTATCTGCTGCAGACTTAATGTGGTGATAGGCAAATTGCAGCAGGTCCAGGTCAGTAGTTAGGCAGGAGTTGATTGTAGCCATGGCCAACCTGTCAGAGAACTTCATCACATGTAGTGTCACTGGGCGGTAGTCGCTGATGCAGCTCATCGCGCCCTCCTTGGGCACTGGCAAGATTGTCACTGGTGGGAACCACCAAATGCAGCAGTGAGAGATTGAAGATGTCCTTCAACACAGGTTTTCAGAGTGCTACCAGGTATACCATCCAGGCTTGACACCTTGTGAGAATAATGCTCTGAAGATATCTGGGATTCTTCTCTTGTGCCTGCTGATATAGAGTCACAATATCTGTGAGAGCTGAGGGCAAGGAAGAGCCTTGGTTTAACACCCCGCTCCAACAATGTATCACTGACACTTTGAACAGTCAAACTTGAAGGCAGAGTTTAATGTTAATGATAAGATTCTTATCAGTGGAGAGGAACAGAGAGATCTGAAGGTCCACGTCCACAGATCTCTCAAGGTTGTGCACAGGTTGATAGAGGGCTAAGAAAGTGTATGATGTGTTGGCCTTCTTTAGTTGGGGGATTGACTTCAAGAGCCACAAGGTAACGTTGCACCTCTATAAAAGCCTGGTTAGACCACATTTGGATTATTGTGCTCATTTCTGATCACCTTATTATAGGAAGGATATGGAAGTTTTAGAGGGGGTGCGGAGGAGATTTACCAGGATGCTCCTCAGGCTAGAGGGCATGTCTTATGAGTATAGATTGAGTGAACTGGGACTTTTCTCTCTGGAGCATAAGCGGAAGAGAGGAGTATAAGATGATAAGAAACACTGATAAAGTAGACAGCCAGCACTTTTTTCCCAGGGTGGAAATGGCTAACAGGAGAGAGCTTAATTTAATGTGATTAGAAGAAGGTTTAGGTGAGAGGTCAGAAGGATTTTTTTAGAGAGTAGTAGATGCCTGGAACACACTGCCAGGGGTGGTGGTAGAAGTTGATACATTAGGGGCATTTAAGAGACCCTTAGACAGGTTCATGGATGAAAAAAATGGAAGGTTATGTGGGAGGGAAAGGTTGGATTGATGGTGGATTAGGTTTATATAGGTCCTTTTCCTGTGTGAATTCCTCACACCTGCTGGGATTATATTCCATCTGCCAGCACTCTGCTTAATTTCCCATCTGGTCTATATCTTGCTGTAGGCATAGACAACCTTCCTCACTATCCACTTAACACCACCAGTTCTGCTGTCATCAACAAACTTACCGATCATACCTGCTATATTCATATGCAAGCTGTTAATACACAGTATCTCACACAAACAACAAGGGTTCCAACACCTGGTGGTTTACCACTGTCTACCACCACCCTCTACCTCCTACCTCCAGATCCATTCAGCCAGTTAACTCAGATGCCATGTGCATTAACCTTCTGGATTAGGCCAGCACGTGGCACCTTCCTCAATCGTCATAACTGTACAGGTGATCACTTGGTGAGCTGTGTGTCGTTGTGGTAGGAAGAATATTATTAAGCTGCAGAGAGTGAAGAGAAGAATTTTACCAGGACTGGTAAGCTTGAGAGACTGGATAAGCTGGGAGATTTTCCCTGGAGTCTAGGAGGTTGAGGGATGACCTTATAAAATCATGAAGAGTTTATATAAGATGAATGATTGTAGTTTTTGTTTTCCCCAGGACAATGGAATCTAAAATTAGAGGACATAAATTTAAAGTGAAGGGGGAATGTTTTAAAAAGGGCGCATGGGGAATGGTCTCTCACAGAGTGGTAGATATGTGGAATTTGCTGCCAGGGGAATTGCAGAGGCAGGTATAAATAGTGTTTAGAAGTCACTTGGACAGTTAAATGGATAGTAGAGGTTTAGAGAGATTAGGAAAATGGGACTACCTCATGTAGACAGCTTGGTTGGTTTGGAAGAGTTGGGTCAAATGGCCTGTTTCTCCGCTGTATACAATGACTCTAATTCTCTTTCCTAGTTACTGCCTCAAAAAATCTCACCAAATAAGTGAGATGAGATATCGCCCACATTGTCTGTCTCTGAATAACTGCCATCTCTCCAAATGTACGTAAACCAAATCCCTAAGGATTTTCTCCAAGTTTCTCGACACTGATGTCAGACTCACTAGCCTGTAGTTACCCGCTGGAGTTACTGAAACAGACCAGCAAATGATTTATTGTGTTGGGCAAGGTTGTGTTCTTAGTTAACGATATCCCAGGAGTACAGCAGATCCAATTACTGAGGCCAGACTCTGATGCCTGTTGCAGGTTGCAGATATTGCCTGGAGCAAGACTGGTGTTTCAACAGAATGGAGGGATTGTAGGTGCTGAGGTTTGATGGCTTTGTGTGACCATTTCCAGTGGGTGAGAGACATCCACAGGCACTGTTCCAAAGGCTGGAGGAGATCTCAATGTGCTGAGCAGTGTATCTCTCATACTGATGACAGGAGACTGGTGGACCTCACTCACTATGTCTGAAGTCCCTGCCATAGCCTCAGCCCTGTAGCAGCAACCCAATGCTCACAATGGTTATCATAGTCGGGGGTGGGGTGGGTAGGGCAGGGGTAAGCTCCCACTACCTAGTCCATACTCTCAATGGCATGTATCACAAATAGCCGCTGACAACCAAGTCCAGCTCCTGGCCTTCACGTGTGGCTTAGTTACAAAGCCCAGTGAAACCATTTCTACTAACAGGAGAAGGGGCAAAGGTGGGTTACTAGCTTTGGGCAGATGGGGCTCATCAGCTGTAATTAGCAGTTCATCCAGGAGAAGGAATACTCTGATCTCAAACCACTCATGGAGAAGGCTTCAGGAGTAAAAGGGAGAACTTCGGAGCCGGAATCCCTAAGGCAGTCCGACTGACTGGCAACTCCTGTGATGCAGCTAATGCCAAGCTGTACCGGTCTCTGTCGTTTCTCTGGATTCATCAGCTGCACGGAGAGGGGAAGCGTGTCGCATTGGTAACAGCTTGCTCTCCGTATCGTACTGCCCTGGCTTGTGTACTGGCTGAACAGCTAGGACATGATGTCCATGGTCAACGCCAACACACAGAGCCACAAAAAAATTATCACCATTACTTTCCTGATTATAAATTGCATTGGGGCCTCCCTGCAGTTGTGAAAGTTCCTTCTCTCAATCACAGTGCTTTCTAAAAAGAGCAATTGAGCAGACATTCCTTGTTCAATTCCACACAGGAACATGGCTGGTCCCTCCTATCCTCCCAGATCATCCATCATCCCAATTGATTATTGGAGTCTTGCTCTGTATAAATTAGTTCCTTTCAGCTCTCTCCGGGATCAGCCAGTGAATTACTGTGAAACATCTTAATGATGCGAAAGTCTGTTCCATCTCTCTCTCTAACCAAGGCTCTCCAGAGAGATGGAGTGAAGATATGAAGTATTGTTGTCGCATTATGAGTGAGATGGCACTCTGGGTGCAGAAGTGTCTGTGTTCTTGTTTACCGAGGCAAGGAAATGTTATTGTTGCTATGTGAAGTAAAGTAGTTGATATTTTGGAGAATGTTAAAAGAATTTGCATTGGTTCTGGTCGTGGCTTATTCTTGTTGCATGCACCAAAGTATAGTAAAAAACAATTGTCTTGCACACTGTTCACACAGATCAGATCATTACACAGTGCATTGAGATAGAACAAGGTAAAACAATAACGAGGCAGAATGAAGTGTAACAGCTACTGAAAAAGTACAGTGCAGGTAAACGATAAAGTGTCGGGTTATAATGAAGTCGATTGTAAGGCCAAAAGTCCATCTTATTGTACAAGAGGTAATTGTACAACTGTGGGGTAGAAGCTATACTCTTACATTTTTAAAAACTGTGAGAGTCTATCCCTCAACCACCCATTCAGACAGCTTGTTCGAGATTCCAACCACCCTCTGCATGAAAAAAATCTTCCTCAGGCCCCCTGTCACCCTCCTGCCCCTTACCTTTGACCTTTGTCCTCTAGCAGTGGACATCTCTGCTGTGGGGAACACACACAAAATGCTGGAGGAACTCAGCAGGCCAGGTAGCACCTATGGAAAATCAAGTACAGTCAATGTTTCAAGCTGAGACGTCAACTGTACTATTTTCCATGGAAGCTGCCTGGCCTGCTCAGTTACTCCAGCGTTTTGTGTGTGTGTGTTGCTTGGATTTCCAGCATCTGCTGATCTTCTCTTGTTTCTGCCATGGGGAGAATGTTTCCAATCATCTGCCCAATCTATACGCGTCACATCGTTGTAAATCTCCATCGGGTCCCTCCTCTTCGTCCCGTGTGAAGAATGCACCCACCCATGTGCAGGCAGCAGAGTATTCATATTACAGTTGAGGAAAGGGAACTACAGAGATATGAGAGAGGAGCTGGCCAAAGTTGACTGGAAGAGGACACCGACAGGGACAAGTAGAACTGCAATAGCTGGAGTTTCTGAGAGTAATGTGGAAGACACAGGAAAGATACATTCTGAAGAAGAAGCATTCTAAAGGGAAAATGAAGCAACCATGGCTGACAAAAGAATTCACTGCCATAGAAGGCTGTGGAAGCCAAGTAATTGGGTATATTTAAAGTGGAGTTTGATTGGTTCTTGATTAGTCAGGGTGTCAAAGGCTACAAGGAGAAGGGAGGACAATGGGGTTGATATGGAAAATAAAATTCGCCATGATGGAATGGCAGAGTAAGCTCGATGGGCCAAGTGATCTAATTCTGCTCCTGTGATTTATGGTCTTTTGGTCTCACTGCAGCTGCAAGGGGAATGAGCTGCTTCTGTTCAGTGGGGAATGAGAATCAGACTCCGGTTTCGTATCACTGGCAGACAGTGCATCATGAAATTTGTTGTTTTGTGGTGGCAGTACATTGCAATATATAATATAAAAGGCACAAGTTACAATAAGAAATATGTATATGATATTAAATTATGTAAGTAGTACAAAAGAGAGCAAAAAAAATACTGGGGGTAGTATGATTTCATTGTCCGTTCAGAGACCTGATGGCAGAGTGTGAGAAGGTGCCCCTGAAATGTTGAGTGTGTGTTTTCAGGCTCCTGTACCTCATCCTTGATGGTAGCAATGAGATGTCTGCATGTCCCAAGTGATGCGGGTTCTTAATGATGGAAACTGGCTTTTGAGACATTGCTTTTTGAGGATGCCCTCGGCGCTGAGGAGGCTGGTGCCCATGATGGGGCTGGCTGAGTTTACAACTTTCTGCAGCTTTTCCAATCCTGTGCAGTGGCCCCTCCACACCAGACGGTGATGCAACCAGTTAGAATGCTCTCCACAGTACATCTGTAGAAATATTGAGTCTTTGATAACATAACAAAACTCAAACGACTATAGAAATATAGCCACTGTCTTTGTACTTGCATCAGTACGTAGGGCCCAGGAATGTACCTGAGGAGAGATAGCAGGGAGCCGCTGATAGTGCCGTGCTGTGGAGGAGAGAAACCCGCGGCCTGTTCCACCATCCCGGTGAATGCTGACGGTGCTGTCACAGAACTTGCCCTCTGTACACCAGTCAGGGTCTTGCCCACTCAGCAGTTTCCACTTATATCCTGGCAATGTGACACCAGTGTGGACATGCGTAAAACTGAAGGGTGATTAATTCAGTTTCATTCACGCAGGCACCTCTCACACCTGCAGCGATGTGGAGGGATGAGCTGCCAGCTGAAGGTCTCCAAGTTAGTTCAACAGTCAGGTCCACATCAGCTGCAGTCCAAGAACACGCTGAACTACAAACCACTCTCGGCCTTCAATCTCCATTGATAGGAAGATTTTAGGAAAAAAGTTTTCATTTCTTACCCTCCTGCCATGAAAAAGATCACCTTTGTGTTTTACCATGAAAGGCCTGGATCTACGGTTCATAATACATTCAGTGACCACTTTATTTGTAAGGCACAGTACCTCTCGTACCCGATGAAGTGGTTACCGAGTGTACGTCCGTGGTCTTCTGCTGCTGTAGCCCATTCACTTTAAGGTTTGGCATGTTGTGCGTTTTCAGACATGCTCTTCTGCACATCAGTGTTGTAATGCGTGGTTATTCCAGTTACTGACGCCTTCCTGTCAGTCTGGCCATTCTCCTCTGACCTCTTTCATAAACAAGGCGTTTTCACCAACAGAACTGCCACTCACTGGATTTCTTTTTTGTTTTTCACACCATTCTCTGTAAATTCTAAAGACTGATGTGCATGAAAATCCCAGGGGATCAGCAGTTTCTGAGATACTCAAACCACCCTGTCTGGCACCAACAATCATTCCGCAGTCAAAGTAACTTAGATCACGTCTTCCCCATTCTGATGCTTACACTGAACAACAACTGAACCTCCTGACCATGTCCACATGCTTTAATACATTGAGTTGCTGTCATATGATTGGCTGATAGGCATTTACATAAACGTACAGGTGTACCTAATAAAGTGGCCACTAAGTATACAGAACTGTGCAGAAGTCTTAGCAACATATATATAGCGAGGGTGCCTAAGACTTTTCCACCATACTGTAGTGATTTTATGTGTTGCACTGGACTGCTGCAAAAAGAAACTAATTTCATGACCCAAGTGAGTGATGATAGACCTGATTCTGATATGGGTCTCTTTTGTGGACTGAGAGTGGGAAGGGGACGTACTAGGGAAATCATGGTTGGGAAAAGGCGGAGAGAGCGGGGGGGGGGAGTGGGAAACAGCAGAGAGACATTCTGTAATGATCAATAAACCAATTGTTTGGAATCAAATGACCTTGCCTGGTGTCTCATGCGCTCCTCCTCTGCCACCTGTCCCACACCCCTTTCGCAGCACTCCACCCTCGCATTCCCAACATGCTCTGCTCCTGCCAGATTTACAAACTGGCCCTCCCCTCTACGTTGATAAATGCAGTACCGTGCTAAAGTCTTGGACATCCTAGCGATATGTAAGTGCCTAAGACTTTTGCACAGTACTGCATGTACATATATAAACTGAACAAGTAGTGCAAAAAAGAGAACAAAAATAGTGATGTAGTGATGATGGGTTTATGGACCGCTGAGAAATCTGATGGTGGAGAAGAAACTGTTCCTAAAATGTTGAGTGTGGGTCTTCAGGCTCCTGTCCTTCCTTCCTGATGGTAGTAATGCGAAGAGAGCATTGGAGGTGTTAATGTTGAATGCCTCCTTCTTGGGCATTGCCTTTTGAAAATGGTGGGGAGGCTGTGACCATGGTGCAGCTGGCTAAGTGCCAACTTTGTGCAGATTTCCGATCCTGTGCAGTGATGCCTCCACACTAGACAGTAATACAACCAGTCAGAATGCTCTCCTTTGTAAATGCATCTGTAGAAATTTGCGACATGCCAAATCTCCTCAAACTCCTAATGAAATATAGCTGCTGATTAGGTCATCCACTGATCTGCTCTTTTCGGGGACATGTGCTTATTTGCAATCTCTCTCTGCAATGCAACACTTTTTAGTCATCTTACTGTGCCAGTGAATTTGCATGGCACCTACTGGTGACCATATCCTTGTTGTGAGGGGCCCAGTAACGTGTGTCCCACCCTCTCCCCACCTCCCAACTTTACCCTTCGGCCATGAGACAAAGGATCACCTTTCCCTTCGCCTTTTTATTTGACCTTGTATTTGACCCCTCACTTCTAATAAGTCACATGCTGCATTCCCAAGTTTCCTAATTAAAATGTGAGATACATCCAGCCGGTCAGGCAATGTCCCCGGAGAGAGAAAGAAATGGTGCTTATTTACCGCATCCAAAGTCTTTCCTCCATTTTGTGGTTTGTTTCCCGTCAAGTCACACTGAGCCACAGCTGCCCACTCACAAAATCCGTCTGAGCATAGAACAGTGCACTGCAGGCCCTTCAGCCCACAATGTTCTGCTGGCCCTTTAACTACTCTAAGATCAGTTTAGTCCTCTCTTTTCCGACCTAAGAGTCTCTTAATGTATCTGTCTTTACTACCACCCTTGACAGCGGATCCCATACACCCACCGCTCTCTGATATCAGCTCCATTTTTAATAGTTTTATTTAGAGATCGAGCATGCTGACAGGCCCTTCCACAGCAAGCCAGTTCCACCAGGTGACCAATCCCTAACTCACGTGCCTTTGGAACGTGGGTGGGAACCGGGGCACCACGTGGTCACAGGGAGAGTGTGTGAACTCCTTACAGGCAGGGGTGGGAATTGAGCCCAGCTCTCTGGCACTGTAACAGCATTACGCTAACCACTACACTACTGTGCTGTCCCTTCATTAGATGCAGTATAGTATACCTCCCTTCACCCAGCCCCCTCCTCCACTTTTTGCAGGGGTTGCTTCCTCTGTGATTCCCTTGTCCCCTTGTCCCTCCCTACTAATCTCCCTCCTGGAACTTATCCCTGAAAGCGACCAAAGTGCTACATTCACCTCCTCCCTCACCTCTATTCAGTGCCCCAAACAGTCCTTCCAGATGAGGCAACACTTCACCTGCAAATCAGGTAGGGTTATCTACTGTATCCAGTGCTCCCAATGCGACCTCTACTACATTGGTGAGACGGGATGTCGATTGTCGACCATCTTCGCTCCATCCTCAACAAGTAGGATTTCCTGGTGACCAACCATGTTAACCCCAATCCCTGTTCCCATTCTGACCTGTCAGTCCACAGACTCTTCTGCCGGGATGAGACCACTCTCAGGTTGGAAGAGCGACACTCATATTCCATCTGGGTAGCCTCCAACCTGATGACATGGACATCGATTTCTGCAAAATTTTGGTAATTTTCATCCTTCAATTTCCCTCTTTTGCCCCACTTTTACTTCTCTCCTCATCTGCTATTACCACTCCCCCTGCCCCCCCGCCTTGGGTCCCCTCCTCCTTCCCTTTCTTCCATGATCCACTCTCCTATCACATTCGTTCTTCACCAGTCCTATACTTTTTCCACCCATCACTTTCCAGCACCTTACTTAATCCCCTTCCCCAGCCACCTGGCTTCACTCATCATCTTCCAGCTGGTCCTCCTTCCCCTCCCCCCTTCCTTTCCAGTCCTGGTAAAGGGGCTCGGCCTAAAACATCGACTGTTTATTCACTTCCATAGATGCTGCTGAGTTCCTCCAGCATTTTACGTGTGTTGCCCCAGATATGGGAAGGCTGGACATTTAGACAACTGAATCCCTGGTGTCCCTGTGACCAAGACTGAATCATTATAAAAGAATCTGGCCCACATCTGTTTGTTCAGTTCCCCAGTTTTCAGAGGCAGACACCTCAACACACTGAGTCTGTACCAGCTACCCACTGTCACCCCTGCTACAGTGCTCCCGTCTCATTCTCTTCACATTCCCATAAACTCACCCCCACAGACACTATTACCACTCGGAGCACCTGAGTTCAGAGCTCAATTCCGGTGCCATTCTGCGAGGAGTCTTTATACGTTCTCCGTGGAATGTGTGGGCTTTCTCCAGGTGCTCCGGTCTCCTTCCACAGTCCAAAGGTGTACCAGTTAATATGTTAATTGGCCATTGTAAATCGTCCTGTGATTCAGCTAGGGTTAAATCGGGAGTTACTGGGTGTTGCAGCTCGAAAGGCTGAAAGGACTTGTTCCAAGCTGTATTTCTAAATAAATAAAAATAAAATAGCTAAATCTGCTGGGGGTTGGGACCTGTGCATAAGTCCGTAAAGAGACACAGGCTGCTGACAGGGTCTGGATTACAGACAACAGATGAATCAGCATCTCACCAAATGGTGCCCAAACATCCTGTGGAAGGGCACAGGCTAGGATGCATGATCAGAGTATGTCATTAACAGGTAGGACAAAGGAGAAATTACTTTGTGGTCTGGCAGAATCAGAATTGGCTTTATTATCACTGATGAAATGTGCTGTTCTGTGGCAGCATGACATAAAAGCACGAAGCTACAATAAACAGTGCAGTGAGGTGGCGTTCATGGGTTCTTGGACCGTTCAGAAATCTGAAGGCAGAGGGGAAAAAGCTGCTCCTGAAACATCAAATATTTGTCTTCAGGCTCCTGTACCTTCTCCTTGGTGAGAGCAATGAGAAGAAGGCAATGACAGAGTGTAGGGACCTTAATGATGGATGCCCCCTTCTTGAGCGACCACCTCTTGAAGATGTCCCTGATGGTGGCGAGGGCTGTGCCTGTGATGGAGCTGGCTGAGTCGAGAACCCTCTGTGATGGAGAACCCGCTTCGAGAACCCTCTGTGATGGAGAACCTGCTTCGAGAACCCTCTGTAATGGAGAACTCACTTAGAGAACCCTCTGTGATGCAGAACACCCTTCGAGAACCCTCTGTGATGGAGAACCCGCTTCGAGAACCCTCTGCAGCCACTTTTGATCCTGTGCCTTAGAGCCTCCACACCTCGCAGATGCAACAGTCAGAATGCTCTCTACAGCACATCTGCAGAAAATTGCAAGCGGTTTTGGTGACATACCAAATCTCCTCAACTTCCTACCGACGTGCCTTTTTCATGATTGCATCAATATGTTGGCCACGGGATAGATCCTCTGAGATGCTGACGTCCAACACCATGAGCTGACCACCCTTACTGATCCCTTGACGAGGCCTGGTGTATGCTCTCCTGATTTCCCCTTCCTGACTCACACAAGCACAAACTGCAGTGCCGGCCATATTCCCAGTCTGGGCAGGCTCACAAGACCAGCCCAGAGTGCTGCCTGCTGATAACTCTCAGAACAGCTACTTTGTTGTCCTGACCCATCCTCAATCCGCTCTGGACCATGGGAGATAGCTGCATTTCTCTACTGACCCGTCCTCAATCCACCCTAGACCATAGGAGACAGCTGCATTTCACTACTGACCCGTCCTCAATCCACTCTGGACCATGGAAGACAGCTGCATTTCTCTACTAACCCGTCCTCAATTCACTCTAGACCATAGGAGACAGCTGCATTTCACTACTGACCCATCCTCAATCCACTCTAGACCATTGGAGACAGCTGCATTTCTCTACTAACCCGTCCTCAATCAACTCTGGACCATGGAAGACAGCTGCATTTCTCTACTAACCCGTCCTCAATCCACTCTAGAACATAGGAGACAGCTGCAATTCACTACTCACTCTTCCTCAATCCACTCTAGACCATGGGAGACAGCTGCATTTCACTACTGACCCGTCCTCAATCCACTCTGGACCATGGGAGACCGCTGCATTTCTCTACTGACACGTCCTCAATCCACTCTGGACCATGGAAAATAGCTGCATTTCTCTGCTGACTCATCCACAATCCACTCTAGACCATACGAGACAGCTGCATTTCTCTACTGACCCATCCTCCATCCACTCTGCACCATGGGGGACAGCTGCATTTCTCTACTGACCCGGCCTCAATCCACTCTACACCATAGGAGACAGCTGCATTTCACTACTGACCCATCCTCAATTCACTCTAGACCATAGCAGACAGCTGCATTTCACTACTGACTCATCCTCAATCCAATCTGGACCATGGGAGACAGCTGCATTTCTCTACTAACCCGTCCTCAATCCACTCTGGACCATGGGAGGCATCTGCATTTCTCTACTGACCCGTCCTCAATCCACTCCAGACCATAGGAGACAGCTGCATTTCACTACTGACCCATCCTCAATCCACTCCAGACCATAGGAGACTGCTGCATTTCTCTACTGACCCGTCCTCAATCCACTCTGGACCATGGGAGACAGCTGCATTTCTCTACTGACCCGTCCTCAATCCACTCTGGACCATGGAAACAGCTGCATTTCACGACTGACCCATCCTCAATCCACTCTGGACCATGGGAGACAGCTGCATTTTTGGACTAACCAGCTCTCAATCCACTCTGGACCATAGGAGATAGCAGCATTTCTCTACTGACCCATCCTCAATCCACTCTGGACCATGTGAGACAGGTGCATTTCACTACTGACAATTCCTCAATCCATTCTAGACCATGGGAGACAGTGCATTTCTCTACTGACCCATCCTCAATGCACTCTGTATAATGGCAGACAGCTGCATTTCTCTACTGACCTGTCCTGAATCCACTCTGGACCATGGGAGTCAGCTGCATTTCTCTACTGAACCATCCTCAATCCACTCTGGACCATGGGAGACAGCTGCATTTCACTACTGACCTGACCTAAATCTACTCTGGACCATGGGAGACAGCTGCATTTCTCTACTAACCCGTCCTCAATCCACCCTAGACCATAGGAGACAGCTGCATTTCTCTACTAACCCGTCCTCAATCCTCTCTGGACCATGGGAGACAGCTGCATTGTTGTACTAACCTGTTCTCAACCAACTCTGGACCATGGGAGACAGCTGCATTTCACTACTGCCCGTCATCAATCCACTCTGGACTACGGGGGAAAGCTGCATTTCACTACTGACCTGTCCTCAATCCACTCTGGACCATGGGAGACAGCTGCATTTTCTACTAACCCGTCCTCCATCCACTCTAGACCATAGGAGACAGCTGCATTTCACTACTAACCCATCCTCAATCCACTCTGGACCATGGGAGACAGCTGCATTTCACTACTGACCCATCCTCATTCCACTCCGGACCATAGGAGACAGCTGCATTTCACTACTGACCCATCCTCAATCCACTCCAGACCATAGGAGACTGCTGCATTTCTCTACAGACCCGTCCTCAATCCACTCTGGACCATGGGAGACAGCTGCATTTCTCTACTGACCCGTCCTCAATCCACTCTGGACCATGGAAACAGCTGCATTTCACGACTGACCCATCCTCAATCCACTCCAGACCATAGGAGACTGCTACATTTCTCTACTGACCCGTCCTCAATCCACTCTGGACCATGGGAGACAGCTGCATTTCTCTACTGACCCGTCCTCAATCCACTCTGGACCATGGAAACAGCTGCATTTCACGACTGACCCATCCTCAATCCACTCTGGACCATGGGAGACAGCTGCATTTTTGGACTAACCTGCTCTCAATCCACTCTGGACCATAGGAGATAGCAGCATTTCTCTACTGACCCATCCTCAATCCACTCTGGACCATGTGAGACAGGTGCATTTCACTACTGACAATTCCTCAATCCATTCTAGACCATGGGAGGCAGTGCATTTCTCTACTGACCCATCCTCAATGCACTCTAGACCATAGGAGACAGCTGCATTTCTCTACTGACCCATTCTCAATCCACTCTGTATAATGGCAGACAGCTGCATTTCTCTACTGACCTGTCCTGAATCCACTCTGGACCATGGGAGTCAGCTGCATTTCACTACTCACTCTTCCTCAATCCACTCTAGACCATGGGAGACAGCTGCATTTCACTACTGACCCGTCCTCAATCCACTCTGGACCATCGGAGACCGCTGCATTTCTCTACTGACACGTCCTCAATCCACTCTGGACCATGGAAAACAGCTGCATTTCTCTGCTGACTCATCCACAATCCACTCTAGACCATACGAGACAGCTGCATTTCTCTACTGACCCATCCTCCATCCACTCTGCACCATGGGGGACAGCTGCATTTCTCTACTGACCCGGCCTCAATCCACTCTACACCATAGGAGACAGCTGCATTTCACTACTGACCCATCCTCAATTCACTCTAGACCATAGCAGACAGCTGTATTTCACTACTGACTCATCCTCAATCCAATCTGGACCATGGGAGACAGCTGCATTTCTCTACTAACCCATCCTCAATCCACTCTGGACCATGGGAGGCATCTGCATTTCTCTACTGACCCGTCCTCAATCCACTCCAGACCATAGGAGACAGCTGCATTTCACTACTGACCCATCCTCAATCCACTCCAGACCATAGGAGACTGCTGCATTTCTCTACTGACCCGTCCTCAATCCACTCTGGACCATGGGAGACAGCTGCATTTCTCTACTGACCCGTCCTCAATCCACTCTGGACCATGGAAACAGCTGCATTTCACGACTGACCCATCCTCAATCCACTCTGGACCATGGGAGACAGCTGCATTTTTGGACTAACCTGCTCTCAATCCACTCTGGACCATAGGAGATAGCAGCATTTCTCTACTGACCCATCCTCAATCCACTCTGGACCATGTGAGACAGGTGCATTTCACTACTGACAATTCCTCAATCCATTCTAGACCATGGGAGACAGTGCATTTCTCTACTGACCCATCCTCAATGCACTCTAGACCATAGGAGACAGCTGCATTTCTCTACTGACCCATTCTCAATCCACTCTGTATAATGGCAGACAGCTGCATTTCTCTACTGACCTGTCCTGAATCCACTCTGGACCATGGGAGTCAGCTGCATTTCTCTACTGAACCATCCTCAATCCACTCTGGACCACAGGACACAGCTGCATTTCTCTACTGACCCATCTTCAATCCACTCTAGACCATGGGAGACAGCTGCATTTCTCTACTAACCCATTCTCAATCCACTCTGGACCATGGGGGACAGCTGCATTTTTGGACTAACCTGCTCTCAATCCACTCTGGACCATGGTAGACAGCTGCATTTCTCTACTGACCCGTCCTCATTCCACTCTGGACCATGGGAGACATCTGCATTTCTCTATTGACCCATCCTCAATCCGCTCTAGACAATGGGAGACAGCTGCATTTCTCTACTAACCCGTACTCAATCCACACTGGACCATTGAAGACAGCTGCATTGTTGTACTAACCTGTTCTCAACCAACTCTGGACCATGGGAGACAGCTGCATTTACCTACTGACCCGTCCTCAATCCACTCTGGACCATGGGAGACAGCTGCATTTCTCTACTGACCCGTCCTCAATCCACTCTGTACCATGGGAGACAGCAGCATTTCTCTACTGACCCATCTTCAATCCACTCTGGACAATGGGAGACAGCTGCATTTTTGGACTAACCTGCTCTCAATCCACTCTGGACCATGGTAGACAGCTGCGTTTCACTACTGCCCCATCCTCAATCCACTGTAGACCATAGGAGACCGCTGCATTTCTCTACTGACCCATCCTCAATCCACTCTGGACCATAGGAGACAGCTGCATTTCTCTACTAACCCGTCCTCAATCCACTCTGGACCATGGGAGACAGCTGCATTGTTGTACTAACCGGTTCTCAAACAACTCTGGACCATGGGTGTCAGCTGCATTGTTGTACTAACCAGTTCTCGATCCACTCTGGACCATGGGAGACAGCTGCATTTCTCTACTGACCCATCCTCAATCCACTCCAGACCATAGGAGACAGCTGCATTTCTCTACTGACCCGTCCTGAATCCACTCTGGACCATGCGAGACAGCTGCATTTCTCTATTGACCCATCCTTAATCCGCTCTGCACCATGGGAGACAGCTGCACTGTTGACTTAAGCAGTTCTCGATTCACTCTGGACCATGGGAGACATCTGCATTTCTCTATTGACGCATCCTCAATCCACTCTAGACCATGGGAGACAGCTGCATTTCTCTACTAACCCGTACTCAATCCACACTGGACCATGGAAGACAGCTGCATTGTTGTACTAAACTGTTCTCAACCAACTCTGGACCATGGGAGACAGCTGCATTTCACTACTGACCCGTCCTCAATCCACTCTAGACCATAGGAGACAGCTGCATTTCACTACTGACCCGTCCTCAATCCACTCTGGACCATGGGAGACAGATGCATTTCACTAATGACCATTCCTCAATCCACTCTAGACCATGGGAGACAGCTACATTTCTCTACTGACCCATCCTCAATGCACTCTAGACCATAGGAGAAAGCTGCATTTCTCTACTGACCCATTCTCAATCCACTCTGTACAATGGGAGTCAGCTGCATTTCTCTACTGACCGTCCTCAATCCACTCTAGACCATGGGAGTCAGCTGCATTGTTGTACTAAACAGTTCTCGATCCACTCTTGACCATGGGAGACAGCTGCATTTCTCTACTGACCCATCCTCAGTCCAATGTAGACCATAGTAGACAGCTGCATTTCACTACTGACCGGTCTTCAATCCACTCTGGACCATAGGTGACAGCTGCATTTCTCTACTGACCCATCCTCAATCCACTCTGGACCATGGCAGACATCTGCATTTCTCTACTGACCCGTCCTCAATCCACTCTAGACCATAGGAGACAGCTGCATTTCTCTACTGACTCATCCACAATCCACTCTAGACCATAGGAGACAGCTGCATTTCTCTACTGACCCATCCTCCATCCACTCTGCACCATGGCAGACAGCTGCATTTCTCTACAGACCCGTCCTCAATCCACTCTAGACCATAGGAGACAGCTGCATTTCTCTACTCACCAATCCTCAATCCACTCTAGACCATAGGAGACAGCTGCATTTCACTACTGACCCATCTTCAATCCACTCTAGACCATAGCAGACAGCTGCATTTCTCTACTGACCCATCCTCAATCCACTCCAGACCATAGGAGACAGCTGCATTTCTCTACTGACCCGTCCTCAATCCACTCTGTACCATGGGAGACAGCTGCATTTCTCTACTGACCCATCTTCAATCCACTCTGGACAATGGGAGACAGCTGCATTTTTGGACTAACCTGCTCTCAATCCACTCTGGACCATGGGAGACCGCTGCATTTCTCTACTGACCCATCCTCAATCCACTCTGGACCATAGGAGACAGCTGCATTTCTCTACTAACCCGTCCTCAATCCACTCTGGACCATGGGAGACAGCTGCATTGTTGTACTAACCGGTTCTCAACCAACTCTGGACCATGGGTTTCAGCTGCATTGTTGTACTAACCAGTTCTCGATCCACTCTGGACCATGGGAGACAGCTGCATTGTTGTACTAACCTCTTCCCAATCCACTCTTGACCATGGGAGACAGCTGCATTTCTCTACTGACCTGTCCTCAATCCACTGTAGACCATAGGAGACCGCTGCCTTTCTATACTGACCCATCCTCAATCCCCCCTGGACCATGGGAGACAGCTGCATTTCTCTACTGACCCGTCCTCATTCCACTTTAGACCATGGGAGACAGCTGCATTTCGCTACTAACCCATCCTCACTCCGCTCTGGACCATAGGAGACAGCTGCATTTCTCTACTAACCCGTCCTCAATCCACTCTGTACCAGAGGAGACCACTGCATTTCACTACTGACCCGTCCGCAATCCACTCTGGACCATGGGAGACAGCTGCATTTCTCTACTGACCCGTCCTCATTCCACTTTAGACCATGGGAGACAGCTGCATTTCGCTACTAACCCATCCTCACTCCGCTCTGGACCATAGGAGACAGCTGCATTTCTCTACTAACCCGTCCTCAATCCACTCTGTACCAGAGGAGACCACTGCATTTCACTACTGACCCGTCCGCAATCCACTCTGGACCATGGGAGACAGCTGCATTTCTCTACTAACCCGTCCTCAATCCACTCTAGACCATAGGAGAAAGCTGCATTACTCTACTGACTCATCCACAATCCACTCGAGACCATAAGAGGCAGCTGCATTTCTCTACTGACCCATCCTCCATCCACTCTGCAGCATGGGAGACAGCTGCATTTCTCTACAGACCAGTCCTCAATCCACTCTAGACCATAGGAGACAGCTGCATTTCTCTACTGACCCATTCTCAATCCACTCTGGACCATAGGAGACAGCTGCATTTCACTAATAACCCATCTTCAATCCACTCTAGACCATAGCAGACAGCTGCATTTCTCTACTGACCCATCCTCAATCCACTCCAGACCATAGGAGACAGCTGCATTTCTCTACTGACCCGTCCTCAATCCACTCTGGACCATGGGAGACAGCTGCATTTCTCTACTAACCCGTCCTCAATCCACTCTGTACCACTGGAGACCGCTGCATTTCACTACTGACCCGTCCTCAATCCACTCTAGACCGTAGGAGACAGCTGCATTTCGCTACTGCCCCATCCTCAATCCACTGTAGACCATAGGAGACCGCTGCATTTCACTACTGACCCGTCCTCAATCCACTCTGTACCATGGGAGACAGCTGCATTTCTCTACTAACCCATCCTCAATCCACTCTGGACCATGGGAGACATCTGCATTTCTCTACTGACCCATCCTCAATCCTCTCTAGACCATAGGAGACAGCTGCATTTCTCTACTGACACCTCCTCAATCCACTCTGGACCATTGGAGACAGCTGCATTTCTCTACTGACCCGTCCTCAATCCACTCTGTACCATGGGAGACAGATGCATTGTTGTACTAACCTGTTCCCATTCCACTCTAGACCATAGGAGACAGCTGCATTTCTCTACTAACCCGTCCTCAATCCACTCTAGACCATAGGAGACAGCTGCATTTCACTGCTGCCCCATCCTCAATCCACTGTAGATCATAAGAGACCGCTGCATTTCTCTACTGACCCGTCCTCAATCCACTCTGGACCTTGGGAGTCAGCTGCATTTCTCTACTAACCCGTCCTCAATCCACTCTGGACCATGGGAGACAGCTGCATTTCTCTACAAACCCGTCCTCAATCTACTCTGGACCATAGGAGACAGCTGCATTTCACTACTGCCCCATCCTCAATCCACTGTAGATCATAGGAGACTGCTGCATTTCTCTACTAACCCGTCCTCAACCAACTCTGGACCATGGGAGTCAGCTGCATTGTTGTACTAACCAGTTCTCGATCCACTCTGGACCATGGGAGACAGCTGCATTGTTGTACTAACCTGTACCCAATCCACTCTTCACCATGGGAGACAGCTGCATTTCTCTACAGACCCGTCCTGAATCCTCTCTAGACCATAGGAGACAGCTTCATTTCTCTACTGACCCATTCTCAATCCACTCTGCACCATGGGAGACAGCTGCATTTCTCTACTGACCCGTCCTCAATCCACTCTGGACCATGGCAGACAGCTGCATTTCTCTACTGACCCATCTTCAATCCACTCTGGACAATGGGAGACAGCTGCATTTTTGGACTAACCTGCTCTCAATCCACTCTGGACCATGGTAGACAGCTGCATTTCTCTATTGACCCATCCTTAATCCGCTCTGGACCACGGGAGACAGCTGCATTTCTCTACTAACCCGCCCTCAATCCACTCTGGACCATCGGAAACAGCTGCATTTCACTACTGACACCTCCTCAATCCACTCCAGACCATAGGAGACAGCTGCATTTCTCTACTGACCCGTCCTGAATCCACTCTGGACCATGCGAGACAGCTGCATTTCTCTATTGACCCATCCTTAATCCGCTCTGCACCATGGGAGACAGCTGCACTGTTGACTTAAGCAGTTCTCGATTCACTCTGGACCATGGGAGACATCTGCATTTCTCTATTGACGCATCCTCAATCCACTCTAGACCATGGGAGACAGCTGCATTTCTCTACTAACCCGTACTCAATCCACACTGGACCATGGAAGACAGCTGCATTGTTGTACTAAACTGTTCTCAACCAACTCTGGACCATGGGAGACAGCTGCATTTCACTACTGACCCGTCCTCAATCCACTCTAGACCATAGGAGACAGCTGCATTTCACTACTGACCCGTCCTCAATCCACTCTGGACCATGGGAGACAGATGCATTTCACTAATGACCATTCCTCAATCCACTCTAGACCATGGGAGACAGCTACATTTCTCTACTGACCCATCCTCAATGCACTCTAGACCATAGGAGAAAGCTGCATTTCTCTACTGACCCATTCTCAATCCACTCTGTACAATGGGAGTCAGCTGCATTTCTCTACTGACCGTCCTCAATCCACTCTAGACCATGGGAGTCAGCTGCATTGTTGTACTAAACAGTTCTCGATCCACTCTTGACCATGGGAGACAGCTGCATTTCTCTACTGACCCATCCTCAGTCCAATGTAGACCATAGTAGACAGCTGCATTTCACTACTGACCGGTCTTCAATCCACTCTGGACCATAGGTGACAGCTGCATTTCTCTACTGACCCATCCTCAATCCACTCTGGACCATGGCAGACATCTGCATTTCTCTACTGACCCGTCCTCAATCCACTCTAGACCATAGGAGACAGCTGCATTTCTCTACTGACTCATCCACAATCCACTCTAGACCATAGGAGACAGCTGCATTTCTCTACTGACCCATCCTCCATCCACTCTGCACCATGGCAGACAGCTGCATTTCTCTACAGACCCGTCCTCAATCCACTCTAGACCATAGGAGACAGCTGCATTTCTCTACTCACCAATCCTCAATCCACTCTAGACCATAGGAGACAGCTGCATTTCACTACTGACCCATCTTCAATCCACTCTAGACCATAGCAGACAGCTGCATTTCTCTACTGACCCATCCTCAATCCACTCCAGACCATAGGAGACAGCTGCATTTCTCTACTGACCCGTCCTCAATCCACTCTGTACCATGGGAGACAGCTGCATTTCTCTACTGACCCATCTTCAATCCACTCTGGACAATGGGAGACAGCTGCATTTTTGGACTAACCTGCTCTCAATCCACTCTGGACCATGGGAGACCGCTGCATTTCTCTACTGACCCATCCTCAATCCACTCTGGACCATAGGAGACAGCTGCATTTCTCTACTAACCCGTCCTCAATCCACTCTGGACCATGGGAGACAGCTGCATTGTTGTACTAACCGGTTCTCAACCAACTCTGGACCATGGGTTTCAGCTGCATTGTTGTACTAACCAGTTCTCGATCCACTCTGGACCATGGGAGACAGCTGCATTGTTGTACTAACCTCTTCCCAATCCACTCTTGACCATGGGAGACAGCTGCATTTCTCTACTGACCTGTCCTCAATCCACTGTAGACCATAGGAGACCGCTGCCTTTCTATACTGACCCATCCTCAATCCCCCCTGGACCATGGGAGACAGCTGCATTTCTCTACTGACCCGTCCTCATTCCACTTTAGACCATGGGAGACAGCTGCATTTCGCTACTAACCCATCCTCACTCCGCTCTGGACCATAGGAGACAGCTGCATTTCTCTACTAACCCGTCCTCAATCCACTCTGTACCAGAGGAGACCACTGCATTTCACTACTGACCCGTCCGCAATCCACTCTGGACCATGGGAGACAGCTGCATTTCTCTACTGACCCGTCCTCATTCCACTTTAGACCATGGGAGACAGCTGCATTTCGCTACTAACCCATCCTCACTCCGCTCTGGACCATAGGAGACAGCTGCATTTCTCTACTAACCCGTCCTCAATCCACTCTGTACCAGAGGAGACCACTGCATTTCACTACTGACCCGTCCGCAATCCACTCTGGACCATGGGAGACAGCTGCATTTCTCTACTAACCCGTCCTCAATCCACTCTAGACCATAGGAGAAAGCTGCATTACTCTACTGACTCATCCACAATCCACTCGAGACCATAAGAGGCAGCTGCATTTCTCTACTGACCCATCCTCCATCCACTCTGCAGCATGGGAGACAGCTGCATTTCTCTACAGACCAGTCCTCAATCCACTCTAGACCATAGGAGACAGCTGCATTTCTCTACTGACCCATTCTCAATCCACTCTGGACCATAGGAGACAGCTGCATTTCACTAATAACCCATCTTCAATCCACTCTAGACCATAGCAGACAGCTGCATTTCTCTACTGACCCATCCTCAATCCACTCCAGACCATAGGAGACAGCTGCATTTCTCTACTGACCCGTCCTCAATCCACTCTGGACCATGGGAGACAGCTGCATTTCTCTACTAACCCGTCCTCAATCCACTCTGTACCACTGGAGACCGCTGCATTTCACTACTGACCCGTCCTCAATCCACTCTAGACCGTAGGAGACAGCTGCATTTCGCTACTGCCCCATCCTCAATCCACTGTAGACCATAGGAGACCGCTGCATTTCACTACTGACCCGTCCTCAATCCACTCTGTACCATGGGAGACAGCTGCATTTCTCTACTAACCCATCCTCAATCCACTCTGGACCATGGGAGACATCTGCATTTCTCTACTGACCCATCCTCAATCCTCTCTAGACCATAGGAGACAGCTGCATTTCTCTACTGACACCTCCTCAATCCACTCTGGACCATTGGAGACAGCTGCATTTCTCTACTGACCCGTCCTCAATCCACTCTGTACCATGGGAGACAGATGCATTGTTGTACTAACCTGTTCCCATTCCACTCTAGACCATAGGAGACAGCTGCATTTCTCTACTAACCCGTCCTCAATCCACTCTAGACCATAGGAGACAGCTGCATTTCACTGCTGCCCCATCCTCAATCCACTGTAGATCATAAGAGACCGCTGCATTTCTCTACTGACCCGTCCTCAATCCACTCTGGACCTTGGGAGTCAGCTGCATTTCTCTACTAACCCGTCCTCAATCCACTCTGGACCATGGGAGACAGCTGCATTTCTCTACAAACCCGTCCTCAATCTACTCTGGACCATAGGAGACAGCTGCATTTCACTACTGCCCCATCCTCAATCCACTGTAGATCATAGGAGACTGCTGCATTTCTCTACTAACCCGTCCTCAACCAACTCTGGACCATGGGAGTCAGCTGCATTGTTGTACTAACCAGTTCTCGATCCACTCTGGACCATGGGAGACAGCTGCATTGTTGTACTAACCTGTACCCAATCCACTCTTCACCATGGGAGACAGCTGCATTTCTCTACAGACCCGTCCTGAATCCTCTCTAGACCATAGGAGACAGCTTCATTTCTCTACTGACCCATTCTCAATCCACTCTGCACCATGGGAGACAGCTGCATTTCTCTACTGACCCGTCCTCAATCCACTCTGGACCATGGCAGACAGCTGCATTTCTCTACTGACCCATCTTCAATCCACTCTGGACAATGGGAGACAGCTGCATTTTTGGACTAACCTGCTCTCAATCCACTCTGGACCATGGTAGACAGCTGCATTTCTCTATTGACCCATCCTTAATCCGCTCTGGACCACGGGAGACAGCTGCATTTCTCTACTAACCCGCCCTCAATCCACTCTGGACCATCGGAAACAGCTGCATTTCACTACTGACACCTCCTCAATCCACTCTGGACCATTGGAGACAGCTGCATTTCTCTACTGACCCGTCCTCAATCCACTCTGTACCATGGGAGACAGCTGGATTGTTGTACTAACCTGTTCTCAACCCACTCTGGACCATGGGAGACAGCTGCATTTCACTACTGACCATTCCTCAATCCACTCTGGACCATGGGAGACAGCTGCATTTCTCTACTAACCCGTCCTCAATCCACTCTGGACCATAGGAGACAGCTGCGTTTCACTACTGCCCCATCCTCAATCCACTGTAGACCATAGGAGACAGCTACATTGTTGTACTAACCTGTTCTCAACCAACTCTGGACCATGGGAGTCAGCTGCATTGTTGTACTAACCGGACTCGATCCACTCTGGACCATGGGAGACAGCTTCATTGTTGTACTAACCAGTTCTCGATCCACTCTGGACCATGGGAGACAGCTGCATTGTTGTACTAACCTGTACCCAATCCACTCTTCACCATGGGAGACAGCTGCATTTCTCTACAGACCCGTCCTGAATCCTCTCTAGACCATAGGAGACAGCTTCATTTCTCTACAGACCCATTCTCAATCCACTCTGCACCATGGGAGACAGCTGCATTTCTCTACTGACCCGTCCTCAATCCACTCTGGACCATGACAGACAGCTGCATTTCTCTACTGACCCATCTTCAATCCACTCTGGACAATGGGAGACAGCTGCATTTTTGGACTAACCTGCTCTCAATCCACTCTGGACCATGGTAGACAGCTGCATTTCTCTATTGACCCATCCTTAATCCGCTCTGGACCACGGGAGACAGCTGCATTTCTCTACTAACCCGCCCTCAATCCACTCTGGACCATCGGAAACAGCTGCATTTCACTACTGACACCTCCTCAATCCACTCTGGACCATTGGAGACAGCTGCATTTCTCTACTGACCCGTCCTCAATCCACTCTGTACCATGGGAGACAGCTGGATTGTTGTACTAACCTGTTCTCAACCCACTCTGGACCATGGGAGACAGCTGCATTTCACTACTGACCATTCCTCAATCCACTCTGGACCATGGGAGACATCTGCATTTCTCTATTGACCCATCCTTAATCCGCTCTGGACTATGGGAGACAGCTGCATTTCTCTACTAACCCGTCCTCAATCCACTCTGGACCATAGGAGACAGCTGCGTTTCACTACTGCCCCATCCTCAATCCACTGTAGACCATAGGAGACAGCTACATTGTTGTACTAACGTGTTCTCAACCAACTCTGGACCATGGGAGTCAGCTGCATTGTTGTACTAACCGGACTCGATCCACTCTGGACCATGGGAGACAGCTTCATTGTTGTACTAACCAGTTCTCGATCCACTCTGGACCATGGGAGACAGCTGCATTGTTGTACTAACCTGTACCCAATCCACTCTTCACCATGGGAGACAGCTGCATTTCTCTACAGACCCGTCCTGAATCCTCTCTAGACCATAGGAGACAGCTTCATTTCTCTACAGACCCATTCTCAATCCACTCTGCACCATGGGAGACAGCTGCATTTCTCTACTGACCCGTCCTCAATCCACTCTGGACCATGGCAGACAGCTGCATTTCTCTACTGACCCATCTTCAATCCACTCTGGACAATGGGAGACAGCTGCATTTTTGGACTAACCTGCTCTCAATCCACTCTGGACCATGGTAGACAGCTGCATTTCTCTATTGACCCATCCTTAATCCGCTCTGGACCACGGGAGACAGCTGCATTTCTCTACTAACCCGCCCTCAATCCACTCTGGACCATCGGAAACAGCTGCATTTCACTACTGACACCTCCTAAATCCACTCTGGACCATTGGAGACAGCTGCATTTCTCTACTGACCCGTCCTCAATCCACTCTGTACCATGGGAGACAGCTGGATTGTTGTACTAACCTGTTCTCAACCCACTCTGGACCATGGGAGACAGCTGCATTTCACTACTGACCATTCCTCAATCCACTCTGGACCATGGGAGACATCTGCATTTCTCTATTGACCCATCCTTAATCCGCTCTGGACTATGGGAGACAGCTGCATTTCTCTACTAACCCGTCCTCAATCCACTCTGGACCATAGGAGACAGCTGCGTTTCACTACTGCCCCATCCTCAATCCACTGTAGACCATAGGAGACAGCTACATTGTTGTACTAACCTGTTCTCAACCAACTCTGGACCATGGGAGTCAGCTGCATTGTTGTACTAACCGGACTCGATCCACTCTGGACCATGGGAGACAGCTTCATTGTTGTACTAACCTGTTCCCAATCCACTCTTGACTATGGGAGACAGCTGCATTTCTCTACTGACCCGTCCTCCATCCACTGTAGACCATAGGAGAATGCTGCATTTCCATACTGACCGGTCCTCAATCCACTCTAGACCATAGCAGACAGCTGCATTTCACTACTGCCCCATCCTCAATCCACTGTAGACCATAGGAGACCGCTGCATTTCACTACTGACCCGTCCTCAATCCACTCTGGACCATGAGAGACAGCTGCATTTCTCTACTGACCCATTCTCAATCCACTCTGGACCATAGGAGACAGCTGCATTTCACTACTGACCCATCTTCAATCCACTCTAGACCATAGCAGACAGCTGCATTTCTCTACTGACCCATCCTCAATCCACTCCAGACCATAGGAGACAGCTGCATTTCTCTACTGACCAGTCCTCAATCCACTCTGGACCATGGGAGACAGCTGCATTTCTCTACTGACCCGTCCTCAATCCACTCTGTACCATGGGAGACAGCTGGATTGTTGTACTAACCTGTTCTCAACCCACTCTGGACCATGGGAGACAGCTGCATTTCACTACTGACCATTCCTCAATCCACTCTGGACCATGGGAGACATCTGCATTTCTCTATTGACCCATCCTTAATCCGCTCTGGACTATGGGAGACAGCTGCATTTCTCTACTAACCCGTCCTCAATCCACTCTGGACCATAGGAGACAGCTGCATTTCTCTACTAACCCGTCCTCAATCCACTGTAGACCATAGGAGACAGCTACATTGTTGTACTAACCTGTTCTCAACCAACTCTGGACCATGGGAGTCAGCTGCATTGTTGTACTAACCGGACTCGATCCACTCTGGACCATGGGAGACAGCTTCATTGTTGTACTAACCAGTTCTCGATCCACTCTGGACCATGGGAGACAGCTGCATTGTTGTACTAACCTGTACCCAATCCACTCTTCACCATGGGAGACAGCTGCATCTCTCTACAGACCCGTCCTGAATTCTCTCTAGACCATAGGAGACAGCTTCATTTCTCTACTGACCCATTCTCAATCCACTCTGCACCATGGGAGACAGCTGCATTTCTCTACTGACCCGTCCTCAATCCACTCTGGACCATGGCAGACAGCTGCATTTCTCTACTGACCCATCTTCAATCCACTCTGGAGAATGGGAGACAGCTGCATTTTTGGACTAACCTGCTCTCAATCCACTCTGGACCATGGTAGACAGCTGCATTTCTCTATTGACCCATCCTTAATCCGCTCTGGACCACGGGAGACAGCTGCATTTCTCTACTAACCCGCCCTCAATCCACTCTGGACCATCGGAAACAGCTGCATTTCACTACTGACACCTCCTCAATCCACTCTGGACCATTGGAGACAGCTGCATTTCTCTACTGACCCGTCCTCAATCCACTCTGTACCATGGGAGACAGCTGGATTGTTGTACTAACCTGTTCTCAACCCACTCTGGACCATGGGAGACAGCTGCATTTCACTACTGACCATTCCTCAATCCACTCTGGACCATGGGAGACATCTGCATTTCTCTATTGACCCATCCTTAATCCGCTCTGGACTATGGGAGACAGCTGCATTTCTCTACTAACCCGTCCTCAATCCACTCTGGACCATAGGAGACAGCTGCGTTTCACTACTGCCCCATCCTCAATCCACTGTAGACCATAGGAGATAGCTACATTGTTGTACTAACCTGTTCTCAACCAACTCTGGACCATGGGAGTCAGCTGCATTGTTGTACTAACCGGACTCGATCCACTCTGGACCATGGGAGACAGCTTCATTGTTGTACTAACCTGTTCCCAATCCACTCTTGACTATGGGAGACAGCTGCATTTCTCTACTGACCCGTCCTCCATCCACTGTAGACCATAGGAGAACGCTGCATTTCCATACTGACCCCTCCTCAATCCACTCTAGACCATAGCAGACAGCTGCATTTCACTACTGCCCCATCCTCAATCCACTGTAGACCATAGGAGACCGCTGCATTTCACTACTGACCCGTCCTCAATCCACTCTGGACCATTGGAGGCAGCTGCATTTCTCTACTAACCCGTCCTCAATCCACTCTGGACCATGAGAGACAGCTGCATTTCTCTACTGACCCATTCTCAATCCACTCTGGACCATAGGAGACAGCTGCATTTCACTACTGACCCATCTTCAATCCACTCTAGACCATAGCAGACAGCTGCATTTCTCTACTGACCCATCCTCAATCCACTCCAGACCATAGGAGACAGCTGCATTTCTCTACTGACCAGTCCTCAATCCACTCTGGACCATTGGAGACAGCTGCATTTCTCTACTGACCCGTCCTCAATCCACTCTGGACCATTGGAGACAGCTGCATTTCTCTACTGACCCGTCCTCAATCCACTCTTGACCATGGGAGACAGCTGCATTTCTCTACTGACCTGTCCTCAATCCACTGTAGACCATAGGAGACCGCTGCCTTTCTATACTGACCCATCCTCAATCCCCCCTGGACCATGGGAGACAGCTGCATTTCTCTACTGACCCGTCCTCATTCCACTTTAGACCATGGGAGACAGCTGCATTTCGCTACTAACCCATCCTCTCTCCGCTCTGGACCATAGGAGACAGCTGCATTTCTCTACTAACCCGTCCTCAATCCACTCTGTACCAGAGGAGACCACTGCATTTCACTACTGACCCGTCCGCAATCCACTCTGGACCATGGGAGACAGCTGCATTTCTCTACTAACCCGTCCTCAATCCACTCTAGACCATAGGAGAAAGCTGCATTACTCTACTGACTCATCCACAATCCACTCGAGACCATAAGAGGCAGCTGCATTTCTCTACTGCCCCATCCTACATCCACTCTGCAGCATGGGAGACAGCTGCATTTCTCTACAGACCAGTCCTCAATCCACTCTAGACCATAGGAGACAGCTGCATTTCTCTACTGACCCATTCTCAATCCACTCTGGACCATAGGAGACAGCTGCATTTCACTAATAACCCATCTTCAATCCACTCTAGACCATAGCAGACAGCTGCATTTCTCTACTGACCCATCCTCAATCCACTCCAGACCATAGGAGACAGCTGCATTTCTCTACTGACCCGTCCTGAATCCACTCTGGACCATGGGAGACAGCTGCATTTCTCTACTAACCCGTCCTCAATCCACTCTGTACCACTGGAGACCGCTGCATTTCACTATTGACCCGTCCTCAATCCACTCCAGACCGTAGGAGACAGCTGCATTTCGCTACTGCCCCATCCTCAATCCACTGTAGACCATAGGAGACCGCTGCATTTCACTACTGACCCGTCCTCAATCCACTCTGTACCATGGGAGACAGCTGCATTTCTCTACTAACCCATCCTCAATCCACTCTGGACCATGGGAGACATCTGCATTTCTCTACTGACCCATCCTCAATCCTCTCTAGACCATAGGAGACAGCTGCATTTCTCTACTGACACCTCCTCAATCCACTCTGGACCATTGGAGACAGCTGCATTTCACTGCTGCCCCATCCTCAATCCACTGTAGATCATAAGAGACCGCTGCATTTCTCTACTGACCCGTCCTCAATCCACTCTGGACCTTGGGAGTCAGCTGCATTTCTCTACTAACCCGTCCTCAATCCACTCTGGACCATGGGAGACAGCTGCATTTCTCTACAAACCCGTCCTCAATCCACTCTAGACCATAGGAGACAGCTGCATTTCACTACTGCCCCATCCTCAATCCACTGTAGATCATAGGAGACTGCTGCATTTCTCTACTAACCCGTCCTCAATCCACTCTGGACAATGGCAGACAGCTGCATTGTTGTACTAACCTGTTCTCAACCAACTCTGGACCATGGGAGTGAGCTGCATTGTTGTACTAACCAGTTCTCGATCCACTCTGGACCATGGGAGACAGCTGCATTGTTGTACTAACCTGTACCCAATCCACTCTTCACCATGGGAGACAGCTGCATTTCTCTACAGACCCGTCCTGAATCCTCTCTAGACCATAGGAGACAGCTTCATTTCTCTACTGACCCATTCTCAATCCACTCTGCACCATGGGAGACAGCTGCATTTCTCTACTGACCCGTCCTCAATCCACTCTGGACCATGGCAGACAGCTGCATTTCTCTACTGACCCATCTTCAATCCACTCTGGACCATGGTAGACAGCTGCATTTCTCTATTGACCCATCCTTAATCCGCTCTGGACCACGGGAGACAGCTGCATTTCTCTACTAACCCGCCCTCAATCCACTCTGGACCATCGGAAACAGCTGCATTTCACTACTGACACCTCCTCAATCCACTCTGGACCATTGGAGACAGCTGCATTTCTCTACTGACCCGTCCTCAATCCACTCTGTACCATGGGAGACAGCTGGATTGTTGTACTAACCTGTTCTCAACCCACTCTGGACCATGGGAGACAGCTGCATTTCACTACTGACCATTCCTCAATCCACTCTGGACCATGGGAGACATCTGCATTTCTCTATTGACCCATCCTTAATCCGCTCTGGACTATGGGAGACAGCTGCATTTCTCTACTAACCCGTCCTCAATCCACTCTGGACCATAGGAGACAGCTGCGTTTCACTACTGCCCCATCCTCAATCCACTGTAGACCATAGGAGTCAGCTACATTGTTGTACTAACCTGTTCTCAACCAACTCTGGACCATGGGAGTCAGCTGCATTGTTGTACTAACCAGTTCTCGATCCACTCTGGACCATGGGAGACAGCTGCATTGTTGTACTAACCTGTTCCCAATCCACTCTTGACCATGGGAGACAGCTGCATTTCTCTACAGACCCGTCCTGAATCCTCTCTAGACCATAGGAGACAGCTTCATTTCTCTACTGACCCATTCTCAATCCACTCTGCACCATGGGAGACAGCTGGATTGTTGTACTAACCTGTTCTCAACCCACTCTGGACCATGGCAGACAGCTGCATTTCTCTACTGACCCATCTTCAATCCACTCTGGACAATGGGAGACAGCTGCATTTTTGGACTAACCTGCTCTCAATCCACTCTGGACCATGGTAGACAGCTGCATTTCTCTATTGACCCATCCTTAATCCGCTCTGGACCACGGGAGACAGCTGCATTTCTCTACTAACCCGCCCTCAATCCACTCTGGACCATCGGAAACAGCTGCATTTCACTACTGACAACTCCTCAATCCACTCTGGACCATTGGAGACAGCTGCATTTCTCTACTGACCCGTCCTCAGTCCACTCTGTACCATGGGAGACAGCTGGATTGTTGTACTAACCTGTTCTCAACCCACTCTGGACCATGGGAGACAGCTGCATTTCACTACTGACCATTCCTCAATCCACTCTGGACCATGGGAGACATCTGCATTTCTCTATTGACCCATCCTTAATCCGCTCTGGACTATGGGAGACAGCTGCATTTCTCTACTAACCCGTCCTCAATCCACTCTGGACCATAGGAGACAGCTGCGTTTCACTACTGCCCCCTCCTCAATCCACTGTAGACCATAGGAGACAGCTACATTGTTGTACTAACCTGTTCTCAACCAACTCTGGACCATGGGAGTCAGCTGCACTGTTGTACTAACCGGACTCGATCCACTCTGGACCATGTGAGACAGCTGCATTGTTGTACTAACCTGTTCCCAATCCACTCTTCACCATGGGAGACAGCTGCATTTCTCTACTGACCCGTCCTCCATCCACTGTAGACCATAGGAGAACGCTGCATTTCCA
This sequence comes from Mobula birostris, assembly GCF_030028105.1. Taxonomy (NCBI): domain Eukaryota; kingdom Metazoa; phylum Chordata; class Chondrichthyes; order Myliobatiformes; family Myliobatidae; genus Mobula; species Mobula birostris. The sequence goes on along the minus strand of NC_092387.1, from coordinate 5,389,506 downwards.
TACTGACCCGTCCTCAATCCACTCTAGACCATAGCAGACAGCTGCATTTCACTACTGCCCCATCCTCAATCCACTGTAGACCATAGGAGACCGCTGCATTTCACTACTGACCCGTCCTCAATCCACTCTGGACCATTGGAGGCAGCTGCATTTCTCTACTAACCCGTCCTCAATCCACTCTGGACCATGAGAGACAGCTGCATTTCTCTACTGACCCATTCTCAATCCACTCTGGACCATAGGAGACAGCTGCATTTCACTACTGACCCATCTTCAATCCACTCTAAACCATAGCAGACAGCTGCATTTCTCTACTGACCCATCCTCAATCCACTCCAGACCATAGGAGACAGCTGCATTTCTCTACTGACCAGTCCTCAATCCACTCTGGACCATTGGAGACAGCTGCATTTCTCTACTGACCCGTCCTCAATCCACTCTAGACCATGGGAGACAGCTGCATTTCTCTACTGACCCATCTTCAATCCACTCTGGACAATGGGAGACAGCTGCATTTTTGGACTAACCTGCTCTCAATCCACTCTTGACCATGGTAGACAGATGCATTTCTCTACTGTCCCGTCCTCAATCCACTCTGGACCATGGGAGGCAGCTGCATTTCTCTACTGACCCATCTTCAATCCACTCTGGACAATGGGAGACAGCTGCATTTTTGGACTAACCTGCTCTCAATCCACTCTTGACCATGGGAGACAGCTGCATTTCTCTACTAACCTGTCCTCAATCCACTCTGGACCATCGGAGACAGCTGCATTTCACTACAGACACCTCCTCATTCCACTCTGGACCATTGGAGACAGCTGCATTTCTCTACTGACCCGTCCTCAATCCACTCTGTACCATGGGAGACAGCTGGATTGTTGTACTAACCTGTTCTCAACCCACTCTGGACCATGGGAGACAGCTGCATTTCACGACTGACCATTCCTCAATCCACTCTAGACCATAGGAGACAGCTGCATTTCACTACTGACGAATCCTCAATCCACTCTGGACCATGGGAGACAGCTGAATTGTTGTACTAACCTGTTCCCATTCCACTCTAGACCATCGGAGACAGCTGCAATTCTCTACTGACCCATCCTCAATCCACTCTGGACCTTGGGAGTCAGCTGCATTTCTCTACTGACCCATCCTCAATCCACTCTGGAATATGGACACAGCGGCATTTCACTACTGACCCGTCCTCAATCCACTCTGGACCATGGGAGAGAGCTGCATTTCTCTACGAACCCGTCCTCAATCCACTCTAGACCATGGGAGACAGCTGCATTTCTCTACTGACCCATCTTCAATCCACTCTGGACAATGGGAGACAGCTGCATTTTTGGACTAACCTGCTCTCAATCCACTCTTGACCATGGGAGACAGCTGCATTTCTCTACTAACCTGTCCTCAATCCACTCTGGACCATCGGAGACAGCTGCATTTCACTACAGACACCTCCTCAATCCACTCTGGACCATTGGAGACAGCTGCATTTCTCTACTGACCCGTCCTCAATCCACTCTGTACCATGGGAGACAGCTGGATTGTTGTACTAACCTGTTCTCAACCCGCTCTGGACCATGGCAGACAGCTGCATTTCTCTACTGACCCATCTACAATCCACTCTGGAGAATGGGAGACAGCTGCATTTTTGGACTAACCTGCTCTCAATCCACTCTGGACCATGGTAGACAGCTGCATTTCTCTATTGACCCATCCTTAATCCGCTCTGGACCACGGGAGACAGCTGCATTTCTCTACTAACCCGCCCTCAATCCACTCTGGACCATCGGAAACAGCTGCATTTCACTACTGACACCTCCTCAATCCACTCTGGACCATTGGAGACAGCTGCATTTCTCTACTGACCCGTCCTCAATCCACTCTGTACCATGGGAGACAGCTGGATTGTTGTACTAACCTGTTCTCAACCCACTCTGGACCATGGGAGACAGCTGCATTTCACTACTGACCATTCCTCAATCCACTCTGGACCATGGGAGACATCTGCATTTCTCTATTGACCCATCCTTAATCCGCTCTGGACTATGGGAGACAGCTGCATTTCTCTACTAACCCGTCCTCAATCCACTCTGGACCATAGGAGACAGCTGCATTGTTGTACTAACCTGTTCTCAACCAACTCTGGACCATGGGAGTCAGCTGCATTGTTGTACTAACCGGACTCGATCCACTCTGGACCATGGGAGACAGCTTCATTGTTGTACTAACCTGTTCCCAATCCACTCTTGACTATGGGAGACAGCTGCATTTCTCTACTGACCCGTCCTCCATCCACTGTAGACCATAAGAGAAAGCTGCATTTCCATACTGACCCGTCCTCAATCCACTCTAGACCATAGCAGACAGCTGCATTTCACTACTGCCCCATCCTCAATCCACTGTAGACCATAGGAGACCGCTGCATTTCACTACTGACCCGTCCTCAATCCACTCTGGACCATGAGAGACAGCTGCATTTCTCTACTGACCCATTCTCAATCCACTCTGGACCATAGGAGACAGCTGCATTTCACTACTGACCCATCTTCAATCCACTCTTGACCATAGCAGACAGCTGCATTTCTCTACAGACCCATCCTCAATCCACTCCAGACCATAGGAGACAGCTGCATTTCTCTACTGACCAGTCCTCAATCCACTCTGGACCACTGGAGACAGCTGCATTTCTCTACTGACCCGTCCTCAATCCACTCTAGACCATGGGAGACAGCTGCATTTCTCTACTGACCCATCTTCAATCCACTCTGGACAATGGGAGACAGCTGCATTTTTGGACTAACCTGCTCTCAATCCACTCTTGACCATGGTAGACAGATGCATTTCTCTACTGTCCCGTCCTCAATCCACTCTGGACCATGGGAGACATCTGCATTTCTCTATTGACCCATCCTTAATCCGCTCTGGACTATGGGAGACAGCTGCATTTCACTACTGACCATTCCTCAATCCACTCTGGACCATGGGAGACATCTGCATTTCTCTATTGACCCATCCTTAATCCGCTCTGGACTATGGGAGACAGCTGCATTTCTCTACTAACCCGTCCTCAATCCACTCTGGACCATAGGAGACAGCTGCGTTTCACTACTGCCCCATCCTCAATCCACTGTAGACCATAGGAGACAGCTACATTGTTGTACTAACCTGTTCTCAACCAACTCTGGACCATGGGAGTCAGCTGCATTGTTGTACTAACCGGACTCGATCCACTCTGGACCATGGGAGACAGCTTCATTGTTGTACTAACCTGTTCCCAATCCACTCTTGACTATGGGAGACAGCTGCATTTCTCTACTGACCCGTCCTCCATCCACTGTAGACCATAGGAGAACGCTGCATTTCCATACTGACCCGTCCTCAATCCACTCTAGACCATAGCAGACAGCTGCATTTCACTACTGCCCCATCCTCAATCCACTGTAGACCATAGGAGACCGCTGCATTTCACTACTGACCCGTCCTCAATCCACTCTGGACCATTGGAGGCAGCTGCATTTCTCTACTAACCCGTCCTCAATCCACTCTGGACCATTGGAGACAGCTGCATTTCTCTACTGACCCGTCCTCAATCCACTCTAGACCATGGGAGACAGCTGCATTTCTCTACTGACCCATCTTCAATCCACTCTGGACAATGGGAGACAGCTGCATTTTTGGACTAACCTGCTCTCAATCCACTCTTGACCATGGTAGACAGATGCATTTCTCTACTGTCCCGTCCTCAATCCACTCTGGACCATGGGAGGCAGCTGCATTTCTCTACTGACCCATCTTCAATCCACTCTGGACAATGGGAGACAGCTGCATTTTTGGACTAACCTGCTCTCAATCCACTCTTGACCATGGGAGACAGCTGCATTTCTCTACTAACCTGTCCTCAATCCACTCTGGACCATCGGAGACAGCTGCATTTCACTACAGACACCTCCTCAATCCACTCTGGACCATGGGAGATAGCTGAATTGTTGTACTAACCTGTTCCCATTCCACTCTAGACCATCGGAGACAGCTGCAATTCTCCACTGACCCATCCTCAATCCACTCTGGACCTTGGGAGTCAGCTGCATTTCTCTACTGACCCATCCTCAATCCACTCTGGACTATGGACACAGCGGCATTTCACTACTGACCCGTCCTCAATCCACTCTGGACCATGGGAGAGAGCTGCATTTCTCTACGAACCCGTCCTCAATCCACTCTAGACCATAGGAGACAGCTGCATTTCACTACTGCCCCATCCTCAATCCACTCCGGACCATGGCAGACAGCTGCATTATTGTACTAACCTGTTCTCAACCAACTCTGGACCATGGGAGTCAGCTACATTGTTGTACTAACCAGTTCTCGATCCACTCTGGACCATGGGAGACAGCTGCATTGTTGTACTAACCTGTTCCCAATCCACTCTTGACCATGGGAGACAGCTGCATTTCTCTACAGACCCGTCCTCAATCCACTCTGGACCATGGGAGACATCTGCATTTCTCTATTGACCCATCCTTAATCCGCTCTGGACTATGGGAGACAGCTGCATTTCACTACTGACCATTCCTCAATCCACTCTGGACCATGGGAGACATCTGCATTTCTCTATTGACCCATCCTTAATCCGCTCTGGACTATGGGAGACAGCTGCATTTCTCTACTAACCCGTCCTCAATCCACTCTGGACCATAGGAGACAGCTGCGTTTCACTACTGCCCCATCCTCAATCCACTGTAGACCATAGGAGACAGCTACATTGTTGTACTAACCTGTTCTCAACCAACTCTGGACCATGGGAGTCAGCTGCATTGTTGTACTAACCGGACTCGATCCACTCTGGACCATGGGAGACAGCTTCATTGTTGTACTAACCTGTTCCCAATCCACTCTTGACTATGGGAGACAGCTGCATTTCTCTACTGACCCGTCCTCCATCCACTGTAGACCATAGGAGAACGCTGCATTTCCATACTGACCCGTCCTCAATCCACTCTAGACCATAGCAGACAGCTGCATTTCACTACTGCCCCATCCTCAATCCACTGTAGACCATAGGAGACCGCTGCATTTCACTACTGACCCGTCCTCAATCCACTCTGGACCATTGGAGGCAGCTGCATTTCTCTACTAACCCGTCCTCAATCCACTCTGGACCATGAGAGACAGCTGCATTTCTCTACTGACCCATTCTCAATCCACTCTGGACCATAGGAGACAGCTGCATTTCACTACTGACCCATCTTCAATCCACTCTAGACCATAGCAGACAGCTGCATTTCTCTACTGACCCATCCTCAATCCACTCCAGACCATAGGAGACAGCTGCATTTCTCTACTGACCAGTCCTCCATCCACTCTGGACCATTGGAGACAGCTGCATTTCTCTACTGACCCGTCCTCAATCCACTCTAGACCATGGGAGACAGCTGCATTTCTCTACTGACCCATCTTCAATCCACTCTGGACAATGGGAGACAGCTGCATTTTTGGACTAACCTGCTCTCAATCCACTCTTGACCATGGTAGACAGATGCATTTCTCTACTGTCCCGTCCTCAATCCACTCTGGACCATGGGAGGCAGCTGCATTTCTCTACTGACCCATCTTCAATCCACTATGGACAATGGGAGACAGCTGCATTTTTGGACTAACCTGCTCTCAATCCACTCTTGACCATGGGAGACAGCTGCATTTCTCTACTAACCTGTCCTCAATCCACTCTGGACCATCGGAGACAGCTGCATTTCACTACAGACACCTCCTCAATCCACTCTGGACCATGGGAGATAGCTGAATTGTTGTACTAACCTGTTCCCATTCCACTCTAGACCATCGGAGACAGCTGCAATTCTCCACTGACCCATCCTCAATCCACTCTGGACCTTGGGAGTCAGCTGCATTTCTCTACTGACCCATCCTCAATCCACTCTGGACTATGGACACAGCGGCATTTCACTACTGACCCGTCCTCAATCCACTCTGGACCATGGGAGAGAGCTGCATTTCTCTACGAACCCGTCCTCAATCCACTCTAGACCATAGGAGACAGCTGCATTTCACTACTGCCCCATCCTCAATCCACTCCGGACCATGGCAGACAGCTGCATTATTGTACTAACCTGTTCTCAACCAACTCTGGACCATGGGAGTCAGCTACATTGTTGTACTAACCAGTTCTCGATCCACTCTGGACCATGGGAGACAGCTGCATTGTTGTACTAACCTGTTCCCAATCCACTCTTGACCATGGGAGACAGCTGCATTTCTCTACAGACCCGTCCTCAATCCACTCTGGACCATGGGAGACATCTGCATTTCTCTATTGACCCATCCTTAATCCGCTCTGGACTATGGGAGACAGCTGCATTTCACTACTGACCATTCCTCAATCCACTCTGGACCATGGGAGACATCTGCATTTCTCTATTGACCCATCCTTAATCCGCTCTGGACTATGGGAGACAGCTGCATTTCTCTACTAACCCGTCCTCAATCCACTCTGGACCATAGGAGACAGCTGCGTTTCACTACTGCCCCATCCTCAATCCACTGTAGACCATAGGAGACAGCTACATTGTTGTACTAACCTGTTCTCAACCAACTCTGGACCATCGGAGTCAGCTGCATTGTGTACTAACCGGACTCGATCCACTCTGGACCATGGGAGACAGCTTCATTGTTGTACTAACCTGTTCCCAATCCACTCTTGACTATGGGAGACAGCTGCATTTCTCTACTGACCCGTCCTCCATCCACTGTAGACCATAGGAGAACGCTGCATTTCCATACTGACCCGTCCTCAATCCACTCTAGACCATAGCAGACAGCTGCATTTCACTACTGCCCCATCCTCAATCCACTGTAGACCATAGGAGACCGCTGCATTTCACTACTGACCCGTCCTCAATCCACTCTGGACCATTGGAGGCAGCTGCATTTCTCTACTAACCCGTCCTCAATCCACTCTGGACCATGAGAGACAGCTGCATTTCTCTACTGACCCATTCTCAATCCACTCTGGACCATAGGAGACAGCTGCATTTCACTACTGACCCATCTTCAATCCACTCTAGACCATAGCAGACAGCTGCATTTCTCTACTGACCCATCCTCAATCCACTCCAGACCATAGGAGACAGCTGCATTTCTCTACTGACCAGTCCTCCATCCACTCTGGACCATTGGAGACAGCTGCATTTCTCTACTGACCCGTCCTCAATCCACTCTAGACCATGGGAGACAGCTGCATTTCTCTACTGACCCATCTTCAATCCACTCTGGACAATGGGAGACAGCTGCATTTTTGGACTAACCTGCTCTCAATCCACTCTTGACCATGGTAGACAGATGCATTTCTCTACTGTCCCGTCCTCAATCCACTCTGGACCATGGGAGGCAGCTGCATTTCTCTACTGACCCATCTTCAATCCACTCTGGACAATGGGAGACAGCTGCATTTTTGGACTAACCTGCTCTCAATCCACTCTTGACCATGGGAGACAGCTGCATTTCTCTACTAACCTGTCCTCAATCCACTCTGGACCATCGGAGACAGCTGCATTTCACTACAGACACCTCCTCAATCCACTCTGGACCATGGGAGATAGCTGAATTGTTGTACTAACCTGTTCCCATTCCACTCTAGACCATCGGAGACAGCTGCAATTCTCTACTGACCCATCCTCAATCCACTCTGGACCTTGGGAGTCAGCTGCATTTCTCTACTGACCCATCCTCAATCCACTCTGGACTATGGACACAGCGGCATTTCACTACTGACCCGTCCTCAATCCACTCTGGACCATGGGAGAGAGCTGCATTTCTCTACGAACCCGTCCTCAATCCACTCTAGACCATAGGAGACAGCTGCATTTCACTACTGCCCCATCCTCAATCCACTCCGGACCATGGCAGACAGCTGCATTATTGTACTAACCTGTTCTCAACCAACTCTGGACCATGGGAGTCAGCTACATTGTTGTACTAACCAGTTCTCGATCCACTCTGGACCATGGGAGACAGCTGCATTGTTGTACTAACCTGTTCCCAATCCACTCTTGACCATGGGAGACAGCTGCATTTCTCTACAGACCCGTCCTCAATCCACTCTAGACCATAGGAGACAGCTGCATTTCTCTACTGACCCATTCTCAATCCACTCTGGACCATAGGAGACAGCTGCATTTCACAACTGACCCATCTTCAATCCACTCTAGACCATAGCAGACAGCTGCATTTCTCTACTGACTCATCCTCAATCCACTCTGGACCATGGGAGGCAGCTGCATTTCTCTACTGACCCATCTTCAATCCACTCTGGACAATGGGAGACAGCTGCATTTTTGGACTAACCTGCTCTCAATCCACTCTGGACCAAGGTAGACAGCTGCATTTCTCTACTGACCCGTCCTCAATCCGCTCTGGACCATGGGAGACAGCGCATTGTTGACTTAACCAGTTCTCGATTCACTCTGGACCATGGGAGACAGCTGCATTGTTGTACTAACCTGTTCCCAATCCACTCTGGACCATGGGAGACAGCTGCATATCTCTACTGACCCATCCTCAATCCACTGTAGACCATAGGAGACCGCTGCATTTCTCTACTGACCCATCCTCAATCCACTCTGGACCATAGGAGACAGCTGCATTTCTCTACTAACCCGTCCTCAATCCACTCTCGACCATGGGAGACAGCTGCATTGTTGTACTAACCTGTTCTCAACCAACTCTGGACCATGGGAGTCAGCTGCATTCTTGTACTAACCAGTTCTCGATCCACTCTGGACCATGGGAGAAAGCTGCATTGTTGTACTAACCTGTTCCCAATCCACTCTTGACCATGGGAGGCAGCTGCATTTCTCTACTGACCGTCCTCAATCCACTGTAGACCATAGGAGACCGCTGTATTTCTCTACTGACCCATCCTCAATCCACTCTGGACCATAGGAGAAAGCTGCGCTTCTCTATTGACCCATCCTCACTACGCTCTGGACCATGGGAGAAGCTGCATTTCACTACTGACCCGTCCTCAATCCACTCTACACCATAAGAGACAGCTGCATTTCACTACTGCCCCATCCTCAATCCACTGTAGACCATAGGAGACCGCTGCATTTCACTACTGACCCGTCCTCAATCCACTCTGGACCATGGGAGACAGCTGCATTTCTCTACTAACCCGTCCTCAATCCACTCTAGACCATAGGAGACAGCTGCATTTCTCTACTGACCCATCCTCAATCCACTCTGGACCATGGGAGACAGCTGCATTTCTCTACTAACCCGTCCTCAATCCACTCTAGAACATAGGAGACAGCAGCATTTCACTACTGCCCCATCCTCAATCCACTGTAGACCATAGGAGACCGCTGCATTTCTCTACTGACCCATCCTCAATCCACTCTGGGCCATGGACACAGCTGCATTTCACTACTGACCCGTCCTCAATCCACTCTGGATCATGGGAGACAGCTGCATTTCTCTACGAACCCGTCCTCAATCCTCTCTAGACCATAGGAGACAGCTGTATTTCACTACTGCCCCATCCTCAATCCACTCTGGACCATGGCAGACAGCTGCATTGTTGTACTAACCTGTTCTCAACCAACTCTGGTCCATGGGAGTCAGCTGCATTGTTGTACTAACCTGTTCCCAATCCACTCTTGACCATGGGTGACAGCTGCATTTCTCTACTGACCCGTCCTCAATCCACTGTAGACCATAGGAGACCGCTGCATTTCTATACTGACCCATTCTCAATCCACTCTGGACCATGGGAGACAGCTGCATTTCTCTACTAACCCGTCCTCAATCCACTATGTACCAGTGGAGGCCGCTGCATTTCACTACTGACCCGTCCACAATCCACTCTGGACTATGGGAGACAGCTGCGTTTCTCTATTGACCCATCCTCACTCTGCTCTGGATCATGGGAGACTGCTGCATTTCACTACTGACCCGTCCTCAATCCACTCTGGACCATGGGAGACATCTGCATTTCTCTACTGACCCATCCTCAATCCACTCTAGACCATAGGAGACAGCTGCATTTCTCTACTGACTCATCCACAATCCACTCTAGACCATAGGAGGCAGCTGCATTTCTCTACTGACCCATCCTCCATCCACTCTGCACCATGGGAGAAAGCTGCATTTCTCTACAGACCCGTCCTCAATCCACTCTAGACCATAGGAGACAGCTGCATTTCTCTACTGACCCATTCTCAATCCACTCTGGACCATAGGAGACAGCTGCATTTCACTACTGACCCATCTTCAATCCACTCTAGACCATAGCAGACAGCTGCATATCTCTACTGACCCGTCCTCAATCCACTCTGGACCATGGGAGACAGCTGCATTTCTCTACTGACCCATCTTCAATCCACTCTGGACAATGGGAGGCAGCTGCTTTTTTGGACTAACCTGCTCTCAATCCACTCTGGACCAAGGTAGACAGCTGCATTTCTCTACTGACCTGTCCTCAATCCACTCTGGACGATGGGAGACATCTGCATTTCTCTATTGACCCATCTTTAATCCGCTCTGGGCGATGGGAGACAGCTGCACTAACCAGTTCTCGATTCACTCTGGACCATGGGAGACAGCTGCATTGTTGTACTAACCTGTTACCAATCCACTCTGGACCATGGGAGACAGCTGCATATCTCTACTGACCCAACCTCAATCCACTCTGGACCATGGGAGACTGCTGCATTTCTCTACTGACCCGTCCTCAATCCACTCTGGACCATGGGAGACAGCTGCATTTCTCAACTGACCCGTCCTCAATCTACTCTGGACAATGGGAGACAGCTGAATTTCTCTACTGACCCATCTTCAATCCACTCTGGACCATGGGAGACAGCTGCATTTCTCTACTGACCCATCCTCAATCCACTCTGGACCACGGGAGACAACTGCAGTTCTCTACTAACCCGTCCTCAATCCACTCTAGACCATAGGAGGCAGCTGTATTTCACTACTGCCCCATCCTCAATCCACTGTAGACCATAGGAGACCGCTGCATTTCTCTACTGACCCATCCTCAATCCACTCTGGACCTTGGGAGTCAGCTGCATTTCTCTACTGAACCGTCCTTAATCCACTCTGGACCATGGACACAGCTGCATTTCTCTACGAACCTGTCCTCAATCCTCTCTAGACCATAGGAGACAGCTGTATTTCACTACTGCCCCATCCTCAATCCACTCTGGACCATGGCAGACAGCTGCATTGTTGTACTAACCTGTTCTCAACCAACTCTGGTCCACGGGAGTCAGCTGCATTGTTGTACTAACCAGTTCTTGATC